>NW_020270976.1:1451291-1479205 GCF_002803265.2 Melanaphis sacchari | reverse complement strand
TATATATATATATATATATATATATATATATATATATATATATCACATGTGCACACGTCTCTGTACAAACATATATTTGTTAATACCTATCAAAAATGTTAAACTATGGATTAAGCATGCATAAAGATGTTTCACATAATAATATAAACATGGCACCAGTACCTATTCGTATATATTAACACCCACGTATTATTTTTTGTGGTAAACCTCTATAAGTAAAAAATAAATTTAATTTATATATATATATATATATAATTATTATACTCAAACACCGAAATATATCAATATAAAAATTAATTATTTGTTTTTTCCTTTTCTACGGAATTTGAAATTAAATATTTTAAATATTTCTGTGAAGAGTCATGCTATAAAAACAAAGAAACATCTATATTCTAAACGGCTATAACCAATAATTAAATTATTTATTGAATACATATTCATAGGATTTACTTAAATGCTATAAATCATTATCTAGTTTATTATGAAGGTGTCTAAAACATATTTTTATTTTATAAATATTTTGTAAAAACAATATTTGTTTATTTTTATATTCAAATTCTAAATTTTAAATACCTAACCTAAATAAGTATATTAATAGTATCCATGTTATGTCATGTTTTTAAACAAGTAAATTATATTAATAAATTTAATAAAAAAAAACGCAGTCATTGTTTAATATAAATTATATTTTTGATTAGTTGGAAAATAGATTGTGTTATCAAACTTTTAATTTATTTAAAAATTCTTAATGCGATTACTTCTAGAACAGGTTTTATACTTATTTTTTAAAACAACAAATTTAAAAGCTGGATGGTTGTATGCATATTTGATTTGATTAATATATTACGCCTTAAATTCAAGGTTAAGCGTATCATGTTTTTTTTCGTTGTTGGCAGATATCTATCATATGACGTGTAACTACCATGTTGTTTACTTGCTATTTGAGGGTATCTAATACGTCACGAATTTATACGTCATGAATTAATTTTCTTATTGATCAAATGAACATTAAATAAAGAGCAATAATTAATATATATTATCATATTATATAGATCACAATTTTTCACGAATGATGTATTTTTTTAAACCTAATATTTAAACCTTGATTGATATAATTAAATTCCTATAACATAAATTTGTTCAATATATAGTTTAATAGAGATTAAGAGCTTCTGATTGTATTAAACTATTGTATCTCGGTGAATTTGAATATTTAGCTAACCTAAAAGATTTGGAACACATGCGTTTCTTCATTTGTGATGAGAAAATGTATAATTGTTCTGATAATTATAATTTTATTTTGTTTCAAAAATGTTAATTGATTAAAGCCCAATACTGAATATTAATCCATAAATGCTTATTTATATATATAAATAAATAATAAAAATTGTTTAAAAAAAATATATATTTTAAATATATAAAATAACTTGCTAGGAGCAGTTTAAAACATTTTTAGCATTTCTGTATAAAATTCAATATTACATATGCTCGATCATTTCTTGTAAATAGTGTTTTTATAAAAAGTATTTATTGAAAATTTATAGGTAACTTTGCTATGACTAGTGTTAAATTTAGGTTAAAAAAAATATTGATAAGATCAAGATCATTTTATGATAAAATATGTAGATAGTTGATGTAAAGATAAATCCATTTTTATCTTGATATTTTCATTGTTTTTTAAGATTTATGTAGAAACTAAATATATATTTCATAATAAATAACGACGAATAAGTATATGTTTGTAAACGTTAAAGTCTTAATGTAATTTTATAACATACAGAGTATTATTATTATTTGACTTTTGTAGATAGTTCAGAATATTATTATTTTATTCTAGCCTTATTAATTTTATATTCATAAATATTATTTATATAATATAAAAAGTACTATGATATAAAATATTTGTTAATATTATATTTTTGTTATTAATTAAGCCCATAAAAATAGTGTAAAATATTATACAAATTATGTAAAATACTCTTTCAATACCAATATGAATATTATTTAAGATATAACAATTGAAGACAATTTTTTGTTTTTAAATGTTTTAGTATGAATAGATTAATGTTTGTTTTGTCGTCGGTGTTTGCTTTTACTGGGTTTAAAAGTTTTATACTTGTTATTGAGGAGTAGGTGCAATTTTATATGAATGTTTATCATAAGAACTGTAACTTTAAGTAGATACTTAGCTAATAATATAATGTGCCGTGGCTTGTGAAGAAAGTAAGTTTGAGAATGAATTATAATTGTTGAATTGTACTAAATAAAGTATTATAAATATGTATAAATACTACTTGTAGAATTTATTTTTAGTAAGAAACAAATTATGGTAATTCGTGTGAAGTAACTAATTCAATTTTATTTGGACATATGTATACAAAATTGATGTTTACAGAATATAAGTATATATTATGTGTCTTGGTTTAGATGTAAAATTACTATTAATTTCACTGGATTAATTAAGTTTTGTTTAATTGTAAGTAGTTGTTTACATTAAATTGAAAATCTTTTTTTTTCAAAAATGTACTAAATACTGTAGTTATTATTTCATTGGATAAACCTATTGGGTAAGATTAGAATTGAAACAATATGCAGTCAATTTATTATACTCATTTAAAATACACTGTAGAATTGCTCTCTATTCTCTTGTATAAGATTATGAAGAATAGAGTACCTACCTATATTATTGTTATGACTAGAGCCATGGGAAATCTTGGCGATGTATATGCTTGCCATATATACGCCACACAACTACTACTGCTCGCTACTACTCATAAAATAACGACGTTTGATGTTTTAAATGTGTTATGATATCTATTGAAAAATAGAACAATATATATTATACACGTATACGTGTATAAAATACTGATAATAAAAATAGTTTGAATCTGATTTTTAAATTTTCACAATTGTGTGAAAAAATATCTAAATTATTGAATTTATATTTGATATTCATTCTTAGTATTTATAAATCGTTTTTTCCTAACGAAATAAGCAATTATTTTTCACAAAATGTTATAGTTCCTTTTCACAAATAACTGAGTAGAATGACGTAGATTGCTTCTTTTTTTATCAGTGTTCGAATATTATAATTATAATGTGCACATTTTATAATATAGTTTTGATATACACATAATATTTTAATTCAGAGGCTCATAATTTGTTTTGTACCAGACTCGTGTAGTCATTGAATTCCATCAAGTTTAGTAATGAGTAGTTACAAAAAATGATAATGTAAAGCTAATTGGTTACTTATGATTAGAGATGAGAGTTTGTATTATGCAGTGGTATAAAACTATATAATACAAGGTATTAAACACATGGTATAAGATTACTATACGATATAAAAAACAATTAAGGCGTTATTTTTAGCTATAATTATCATAAATAATATTTTTATTATTTATAATTGTAACACGATCATTTAGCATTCATCTTTTAGAAATAACTTAAATATATTGTACTATTAAAGTATTGTAAATATAGGTACAATGAGATAGTATGTAAGTATTAATTATAGTTTTTAATTTATTTCTATTTAAAAATTTAACATAAAAACAGATACTCTATTATCTTTGTTTATTTAATATTTTTAAAGATAAAATACATTTTTTACTGAATTTCTGATATTAAATATAAGTATTTAGTACTTACAAGAAGTAAAAGACGTGGAACTAAATAGTAAGAAGATATGTTTATATGTTAATTGGCAGATAATAGGTAACTAAAATTCTAATTTATTTGATAATTTAAGAACATAATTTACTATGAAATATTTTAAATAACTCAAATAATTTCTAGTCGCTATGTATATGTGTGTATGATATATGGTAAATCATAACTGATAAAATAATTAAATAATAATTTGCTGAATTTAAATAAAAATAATTCTTGTTTTATGTACTTTTTTTTAATGTTTTCTAACCGTTTAGTTATTTTTAATTAATTAATTTAAAAATGATTTATATTTAATGATTAACAATGGTTTTATAACATGTGTTAAATTTGTGATAATTTAAGGTACTACAAGGTTCTAAACAGTATAATACTGGAATAATATGATATACTAAAAATAAAAAAATAAAAAAAAAACCGTAGTTTAAAAACTTAAGTTATGATTTTTTTTTTAACTTTTATCAATATTCAATGCATTAATGAGCTTTGTTTAAAAGCGATAACGTGATCGAAAAAAATCAAATTTAAGATCAAGAAGTTTCTGTTTGAAAACACCTTAGAACTATTAATATATTATACTTAGATTATTTTTTGAACATTTTTTATAACGTGTTTGTAAGATCAGCATATTTAAATATATACTTACTATAACGAATAATTATATTTTATTATATTATATAACAGGGTGATATCTAACTACAATTTTTTTTTTATAACTTATAATATGCTATACTCATAAATTATAGCTAGTGGTATATTCAGCATATGGTGATTTTATATAAATTCAGTTAATAATAAATACTTACATACACAGAAAAAAAATAAAAACAATTTTGAAACTGCTCTTTTTTTTTAAACATGCATTTCATATTAATTATTTTAATAAGAGGATAAAAATCAAGAGAGCAATTATTTTATAAAAAATAAGAAAAATATAATTTACGCGTACAATTTTAATATAAAAATGTTGTTACGTAACTTAATACAGCAGGTTTAGGGAAAATAAATAATGCAACGAAAAATCACACCTTAAACTTTTTCCGGTTTAGAGATCAATTATCTATACGTAAATGGGTTTCGTGTAAAATCATTATTTTGGAAAATTAATTATTCATATGGATTTACTAAACATATGGTTTTAATTAGAAGTTGGTAAACCTAGAGAGTTGTCTCCAATTGTATAGACTATTAGATGAAGTATGCGTAATCGATAAAATCACATCTCAACAATGTTTATTATCAACATGTTTCACATAATTTAAACGTTGTATGGGTGAATCAGATGTTGGAGGTTACTATTATCTACGCAGATAATGTATTTCGTCAAATAATTGTACTAATTTATTTATAAATTATTATGTAAAAAATTCTATACTAATAAGTAATAATTATAACTTGTATTTACATTGACGGAACTACATATTTTCTTCATAATTTGATATACAACCTCCCCCCAAATTATACTATTCGTAAATATCGAATAAATCTATTTAGTTCCCATGCACCAAATTAATTTAAAATTAACTTTAATTTATTAAAAAACTAAAACAATAATAATATAACTAAACATGACTACAATGAGGTGTTATGATGGTAAGGAAACTATATAAACAAATGTACATTATGTTTTTAGTTGAACGATTTAATAGATAATATATAAAACTATATGGTTTTTAATTCTAAAATATAGATCATAACAATATATTTATTTTTATAGTAATTATTATGGATAATTTTATAATTTCGTTTTGTAATTTTTAACACACTTTTGTAATAAATGTTTACTTACTCTATTTTATGTTTTAATATTAATGTGTTACTCCATCGCAACTCACGAGAAATATCTTTAAAAACTTTATAGTTGTATACTCGTAAAACTTTTGCGTTTTATTTTCAATAAATCTTTAACTTTGGTTAAATTTTCCGATATTTAAAAAATTAGTTTGTTATACTAATACATAAAAAAAGGCGATAAATAAGATGTTTTTAATTGTAGAGTAATTTCAAAATTATTTATTATACCTAAAATTTTCGATTCTGTAATAAAAAAGAAAACTGTCTGTAATTTCATGGTTTTGGTACATTTCATATCACCATAATCAATATAGACTCAGGACTAAAATGTCAATTTCAACAAATATTTTACTTTACCAATTAAAAATAATATCAGCATTAGCTTAAATAATCGAATACAATTGGATTCCATTTATAGACATTTTAAAAAAGCATTTAATAAAGTAAAATTAAAATTTTTTTTTTTTAATTTAGATTAATTTTCTTTTATGGAACATACCTATTTCAGAAGTCGCACATGGGCTGTAAAATTGTCATACTATGTTTTTAAGAATTTAAAAATAAGTTCAGTTGTTCTGAAATGGTCACATGTATGTCCCCTATCACTAATTATACTTATTGACGATTTACTTAAGTTCTTTGATAGCATAGTTTGATTATTATTAATTGCTGAAGATTCTAAAACATTTTTATTTATAATTAAATCTATATAATTTAATTGGATTTATGAAAATTATTTACCACTTATAACTTTTAATCGTTAAAATAATTTTATAATTTACAATTACAAGATAGACGATTCAATATTATTCAGGGCTATTAATAGTTATTTTTAGTAATGATTCAGAAATTAATTTTTTTTTTCAAGCATAATACGTCTTATATTATTTACACACAAAAATTAAATTGTTAATTGAGTTTTCAGAATGTTAGAGGTTATAATAAAGAATTTAATAAACTCAAGAAATACTAAAACTTTGAACATGTATTATACTTTTCTTTTGTTAGATGTAACGTTAAGTTTGAGTCAATGACCAGACCATTTGTAAATTATAATGCTTATATTAATAATGTTTAAAATATATTTATCAAAATGTTTTGTATTTGTTTTTAGCTAAATTTACCAATTTCTAGAGGTTTATACAACTTACAAGTTTCCCAATTATTAGGAATTTCATTATGTGAGTACGAAAGTTTCCAATGCTATGTTTTTGTACAATTTATTAAATGGTGTTATTGAATCTCCCGAATTACTTACAACAATTGGTGTAAATAAAGGTAATCGCTTCGGAAAAATAACTTGATTCGTGTTTTATAATAAATAAATACAGTTTCTTATAATCTTTGAACGTGTATTGTTTAAGTTTAAGTTTTGCTATTGTTTATTTCAAACATTTTTTTTTTTTTTTTTATACATAGTTGTATATAATTTGATTTTCAGGTTAAACATAATTTGTGTATCGACTAGTGAAGGTTTTAGGAGCGAGGTAAGAGAGGCGGTGTCTCGCCTAAAAAATTTGAACAAAGAATAATATGTTGTGTTAAAATAATTAGTAATTATACAACATTTTTGTTTCTTTTATTTGTATAATATATCATTAACAGTTAGAATTTTGTCATAGTAAACTGTCAAAAAAAAAAAAAAAAATCTATTTTAATATAAAAATTAATTTTTATTATCAATTAATGCGGGAGTACGGCCGTTCAAGAACGGGACACAGGTTGTGACAGGTTAAACGTCACGATTTTTTTTGTCTAGCGGTCGGCTGGTATCGTTATCTTCCGACCGTACTAGTTTGAGCGATCCGCTGCCGGTGCCTCTCATAATATGTTGGTGTATTTAGTATATTTACTAAATTATATGTAACCCGCGCTTACACGCGACGTCCGCGTAGCTCATTCACTACATAGGCGACGATTGAGGCGGCATGCGAACATTGACTCTGTGTCTCGACCGAAGAAAATACACAAATTTAATTATTGAATTATCATCAGTATCGGCGACACTATGTCAAAATCATATAAACGATAATATATACAATTACAACCACAGGGGTCTATGATCACAACACTGCAGACTATCTTATATTTTCGTCTATGAGTGCTATCACTATTTTAACAAATCACTCTTATTTCGTATTAGTCGACTCATAGATTGTACTTCTGTAGTCTCGTATTCGCACAAATACCTATATATAATATTATAATATTGTATATATATCTATGCGTATTCGTGTGTATACATTATATAAAAATGTACAATATCAAAGAATCTACGAAAAAAACCTCTACGTGGTATATTCTAGGCAACAGTAGCAATTTAAAATTGCTACTGGTTAATCTTTTCAACATGTTAAATATTTGTATACATAAATGTATGTAAAAATTTAGTCATCTTACTCAAATTTTAACTCCAAAACCACCACTGGGGTATCAGCATATTTAATAATATAACTAGAAAAGATCAACTCAAAAGTTCAAGTTGTTCACTAACTTTCTGCTCGAAAATTTAAGATTTTGTCTTCGTACTACTAAAGTAAACAGACAATGCGCAAATGATAATTTTTCCGAGCGTTACCTATTTCTACCAACATTTTACCTTTTCTTATTCCTTCGATACTTGTTTCTATCATATGGATATTAACTAAATATCAACTAAAAAAAATTTCCATATCACCAAAAATTGAAATACAGCACTTGAGTTCATTTAAACCACTAAGTTTATGTAATATTGAAAATTAGTGGATTATAAATTTTGATAAAAAATTTTTTTACATAATTACATTAAACAAATACTTAAGTAATAATAATAACTTTTTACTAGTACCGAGGTCATGAATTGGTCAACTGTAACATAATTAAGAAAATAAAAAAAAAATGTTAAAGAGTAAATTATAGTTTTCTTTTTTTTTTATATAATGTGTAATATTAATAATTATGAAACATAAAATTGTCTTTGTAAATAAAAATAAGTGAAACATGTATGTAGTTATATAAGTAGCTTAAACTTTTTAAATTCAAATTTTTGCTTATAGGCACTTTTTAATAGGTTTTTATAAAAATATACTTATATGTATATAACAATAATAATTATAGAACGTAAATTTGTAAAATTTATACACATAAATATATTAATAGGTACCTGATAAACACGTAACTTTGGTACCAGTACAGAGTTATTATTGCTATAAAAAATATTACACTAAAATTTATTAAATTGTTAATCAATATTTTATAGAATTTTAAATAAACACTTTTTAATACAAATTTTAATGCGTAGAAACTGTGGTGGAAACCTGGTCAACATCTTATTTGTTGAAAACTAGTATTGGTGAAATTGGGAAAAGTACATTTGTTGTGGTAACGGATATTGGTTGGAAAAAAAGGTACATAAGGTACATTTTTAGTGGAAATGTGTTACACATTTAGTCGCTGATGTGTAAGCGATATATGCTATTTTAACACAGGTAAACAGATGATAACCAAACGATGACCGACGCTCTTTTCCTTAAGGTTATTTCGGTGAAACCCGATTGAGCACGGTCCTTATTTTGAAACAACCCGATTGAGCACAGTCAAATGAATTTAACGTTGCCAATTTTTCTGTCCGACTACAATCAGTTAGGCTACACGCGCCTTTTAAAATACTCGTACCTATAAAGATTTACTAAAATATTTATTAAAAGTGGGAAATAAGTATTTAGGGATACCACTTTAAAACGTTAACACATAATACAAATATTAAAATTAAATCTATAAATTAACTTTAAGATTAATCTGTATAGGACATGAATTATATTATATATATTTATAAAATAAATTAACTTTAATATTATTTATTATAATATGCAATTATTATTTTATTATTAATTTTTTTTTTTTTTTTTATATACATTTTTAAAAAAAATTTACGTTCAAATTACATCAATAAATTAAGTTTTAGACTAATCTGTATTGGAAATATTATATATATAATATATATGTATGTATATATATTTGTAAAATAATTTTATTTTATATTTGTATACACTAATTAATACCTTAATGATTATTATAAAATAATTCCTGTAAATATTTCAATTTTTTTTTAATTTTTTTTTTTTGCTGTGTGGAACGGCAACGTTGTACATATTTCTATGCTTAATCGTATTATATTTTGGATTTCTATTGTTTAATTGTAACTATGCTCAATCGGGTAATAAAAAAGGTAAACTGTGCTCAATCGAGTTCCAGCCGGTTATTTTATAAGTGAACATAATTTTTAGTTATACTTATTTTTTTCTTTATGTTACGTTATGTTTTCAAGCAAAATGTATTATTGGCTTCATGTTCTATTTAAATTGTATTTCTTACTTTATTTATATTTTACACATATAATTAAAATCATCATTTAAGTTAAATTATAAAATAGTACAATACAATTTTTACCTATTAATAGTAATAAATCAATAAATAAAATATTTTATTTTTCAGAATATTTTAATTATTAATTATTGATGGCACTGCATCGTATTGTAGGTATTCACGAAGATAAAAATGTATTGTATTACATATTATCATATTATACTGCAATATTTATAGTATATATTTTATACTGATCCGTATGCTATAATACTATTTAATATACATGATTATAGTTTTAAAAAAACTGAAATAGTATAAAATAAAGTAATGGATGGGTCATTTCATTATCAGTACTTTATAATATAGAGATAGGGTATTTTCCAAGAATGAGTGATAGAAATTAATACTGCCTTAAATATTATTATGTAAACCGAGGCAATATATTGTATGCAAATTATCTTTAAGATTATTCAAGTAATAAATTAATGTATATCTACGTCAAATAATCGCGATTATGAATTGGTTTCCGCGTAAACGTAAAAAGTATTGCATTAGGTAGTTACTGACATTGTCCAATTCATTAGACTTTCTAAAGAAAGATTCGATCAATATAAAAGTATATAATATTATTTTTGAATTCTATATAATTTTATAAATTATTACCGATGTAATAGTTTGTTTAAAAAAAAATTACAGCTGATTGTCGGAAATCAAGAAAATATAAAAACGATGAAGATCGATCTAATTGATAGTTGATGGTAAAATCATATGACGAATAAAGTTTACTAGAGATCAAAAAAAAAATTTCATGAGTTGTTATTGAATTTAATATAGGTAACGGAACTATGTTTTTATTAATCAAGTCTAGAATAAAATTAAAAACTTAAAATAACAGTATATTCTAATAATTAAATTAATTATTTAATGATTTTGGGTAGGTACTATAGAAAATGATAAAATTAAATCCAGTCATAACTGTCAAAATATAATAAAATACAATTTAACTATATACTATAAATTATATTTGAAGTATAATATACTATAAAATCGTATTATTTTCCTTTGTGGTTAAGCGTTATAGGTTAAAACGCATGAACCTACAATAATATCGTACCTTAATACATTATCATCTATTACAAAAAATGCAAATTCAAATAATATATTTTTATTAATGAAAACAGAATTTGTTATTTGTTATATTCTACGGCTTAAAAATACGAAAGATTTTACATTCAATAATATTGTGTTTAGTCCAAGGGCACTCATGGCGGGGCAAAACTGGACAAGGTATGAGCACATCCTTTCTGGAATCAAGTTATTAACTAGGTCGTGGATGAAGCAACTCAAGACTGCTTTTCATATACAATAGGCTGTATAATGATAAAATAAGATTGATATAATGTTGTTGTGTATATGCACCAAAGACTTTCTGAGAAGATTGAGTGTCAACAAAAATACATGGTTAGTTATTATTTAATATATCATTGCAAACATACAACTAGGAATAATATTTTCATTATAAACTATTTATACATTATGATTTTTTGAAATTTGAGAAATGCATGAAATAATTCTGTGAAAGTTAAGAGCATGTATGTTTAGTCACTATAAACACTGAATAACATTTATCTAGGTACAGATAAAAGATAGATATGACACATTTAGATGTAAATATGATAAAATATATACTATTAAACATTTTAATTTTTACCTGTATATAAAATAGTATGATAAAATAATTTATAAACACACACACACACACACATATATATATGCAATACATACGTAATATATTATTATGTAACTTAATAAACATAGCTTAATTTTTACTTACTAACTATGCAGTTATTCAATAATAATGATTTACAATTATTATTTTTTTTTTTAATTTAAATTTATTAAAATTTAAAAATGTGTCATAATAAATTATAATGAATTTTCATTACTTGAAATATTTTATAAGATTTGGCACCACACCAATCCACATAATAATTATTATACAGCTAATCAAATTGCAAAAATCAAGTCAAATCTATTGACAGATGAATAATACTGCGTGTATATTCAATGGAGTGGGTTTAAAACCAATGCCTGTTAAGTTGTACAAACTAAATGTGATGACATATTATGGTTATTATAATAAGTTGGCTTCACAATCATATAGTTTATTTTATAAAAAAATATATTAAATGTGTTTGTTATTGCTATGTTAATTTTATGACAGTTACATAGTTCAATGGTTAATAGTAGGTAAACGAAACTTAAATGAGACTGTTCGGTGTAAAATCAATGAAAAAGTCATAGGTTGATGTGACAATGAAATTTACTATGAAGATTGGCCATTCATGACAAGTATGTAAAATATTAGACAGTTCAGATCGATAAGGTAGTTGATTGGAAAATTGCGACACGGTAACCATCAGGAAGTTTACGAAAATGCCTCTCCCAAAATTGACTCTTTATATTATTTTTATATACATAGCGTTAAGTATATATGTATATATATATTTATTATTTTAATTTTAATATAACATACATTTTATATTATCTAATAATTCTAATATAAATGGCATTAAACTGTTTATAGTCCAGAGCTATCAGTTTTCCTACACAGACTCGACTTTATTTGGATGCTATACGTATAGCTGACCTTAGTGACCAAAAATGATATATCAATCAACTATTAGTTAACTCATTCACTTGCATACGCGTTTCCTATGTCATGGTTATTTTTTTTTACTTCCGTTTCACGGGTTCTTTTAAACATTGACAATATACAACATATGAGAATATTTTTGTGGTTATTTTAGGCACCATTGCCAGTTTGTTCCCTAGGCACTGCCAGCCATACATAAAGTTCTAATGTTATGGTTTTTTTTTTTTTTTTAAACGGCAGCAAACATTTTTAATAAGTAAGTTAATTAGTAGTATACTTTAATTATTAATCAAGTTTATTTCTATATAATGTTTGGATATCATTTTTACAAGCTCATACCATGAAATGTATTTATCATTAAATAATTATTTAACACTATTAGCATTCTATTATTTATACTTTTTGTACTTACGTGTATGTGGTAACACATGTTCATGAAGTTGGTGGAAATGAATGTCAAATCTTTTATAGTTCCGGTGTTAACTATAGCTGATAGATACAAATACTTTATTTTTTTTTTTTTTTTATGAAAACGATGCATGCCATATGTTTTTATACCACTTTTTATTAAACATTAATTCGATACACTGTAGTTAAACATCTTAATTAAATATTCTATGACCATAGTTGTAAATAATATCTACAACCCTGATTCGAAGAAATTAGTATTATAATTTATTGTTACGGGGCAAATAGGCAATACAATTATCATTAATTATTGTACCAATCTAATTTTCCCGGTATTGTTTTAAAATATAAGGTTTACTGAGAAAATATAAACCCTATTCTCAGTGGCATAAATTGAACCCAATTTCTGGTGGTGCAGAGGCATATATTCTCAATCTATAATTTCCGACACACCAAAATCCTTCCTAATAAACTATATATTTTCCTGTATATTTATTTAAATAATAAATATATTTTGAATAATCTATAAATATTTATTTAGTAACCAAATAATTATATGGTTACACAATTTTAGAATATAGATAGGGATAATAATTTAATTAATAAGGTCTAATAAAAAAAAAAAATTAATAATATTATATTGTACCTATAGTCGAAAACATATATTTAAAGCGCCAATTAATACAATATTTAGGATCAAAAGCATCTCATATTGCGTAGCGTATCACTATTATAGTCCGCCCTATCAATGTACCATATATTATGCTAATTTACTTTAATGAATCAGTGTTTTTTTTTTTTTTTTTTATGGTCTATAAATATTATACTAATAACAGTTTATGGTAATATTTTCTTTTTATTATATTTTATTAATGAAAAATATTATACTTTTAATTTTTGAGTAGATTGTTTTAAACTATAAAAACAATTTGAGGTTTGTATTGTTTTTTACTATTTATTAATATTTAGTTTCGATAAAATATTGCTGATTTCGTAGTATATTATTTTATTATTTAATATAACTTTTGTCCCTGAAAATGTAATATTTTTGACCTTTAGCTAAGTTAGATTTAAAATTATTTTTACACAACCATCAACAGTTATCATAAATGTATCGTGATATAAAAATTAATGGTGGCACTTGATAATTGATAATTCAATGTTAATAATATTTTATATGTATTTAAATTATATGTTAATTAATAAAATTAAAATATATTTATGAAATAGTTATATAAGATATAGTTCAATATTTTATATTACAGCTAAGGGAAATATTTTATTTCAAAGTCTAAAAATATGAAAACTGAAATCTAATTCATCGTGTTTATTTAGCTGTTTTGGAGAAATATTTATCAGTAAAAAAGATAGAAATGGAGAAAGGAAAAATCTAAAATTTTCAACTACAATTTGGAAATTGTATGCTAATGAATATAACCTTCCAAAAACCAATAATTCAATAGTTCTATGATGTAGTGGATTTTCATCTATATTAAATTCTATTCACATAAACATTTGGAAATTTATAAGAGCTTTATAACAAAAAAAAAAAAAAAAAAACCAAGCCGTTTGAAAATGGTTCAATATTTTACTGAAGCAGAAATCCCTAGAAAACAGAATAAATAAAATAATACTACTGAGAGAATAAATAAAATATGCAAAATACTTAATAGTAGAGTATTTGATAAATATGTATCAGAGATTACTCATAACTTATAATTATTTTTACACGTACTATTTTTTCATAATTTATCATAACTTTTGACCCACGTGTTGTTTTAAAAACGATCAATTTACCAAACGATCAATTTTATACAACCTACAACCAATTGACAGTACCCCAAATTCTTCTTCGTCAAATTTTAAAATACTAAAGGTATACATACCCCTAAGGTGTACATACATTTTTTTAAGTGTTACAAAATTCACTAAAACTACAAAGATCTTTACATTTTATCGAGTTGTTGAAAATATATACAATTTTAATAACTTAGACTTAAACGGTTTTTTTTTTTTTAATTTTATATTTTTTAAACTAAATTTATCTGATATCAGATAATAGTTAGTAAAAATAATTATGAATCGATGAAAATAAAGTAAAATAATTTAAAAAAAAGAATAGGTGGGTATAAAGAGCCCAGTTCCAGTTGTATCAAATATCTAATTTTGAATGTTTGGCTTGGTTATTGATATTTAACTAAGAGTTCGAGTAGAATACATTTTTATTTTGATGAATCAGGATAACTGAATTATCACTCATTAGTGATTATAAATCGATTATTTATATATGGAAATATAATCAATATTACCTCTAGGTTTAATAGGTTTTTATTATTTTCTAAATCACATAACTTTTATGTTAATATTAAATAATTTAAACAAGTGTTTAGTGATTTTTTGCAAAGTAACATATTTTAAAATTAACATGACGTATTAGACTCTATGTTAATTGTTTTATACAAATATTAGGTAAATGATATTGAAAATGAATTAATAATATTATTAATTATAACCTTGAAATGCATTATCATAAAAAACAACAACAGTTTATTAATGTATTTAAAAAAATTTAATAATATACTTTTTTTTATTATATGTACTTCACACCTTATTTTTGATATTTATACATATCTAATAAATTAATAAATTATACTTATTTACAGAAACTAATTTTTAAACACTAAACATAATATATACATAGATAATGTTTTGTATGAATAGAACACTCCGTATATTACTATCTCGTACATAGATATTATAAATCTATTCTGACTATTAAAATAAAATAATTGTGCTTTTTTTTTATTAATATTTAATTCGATTTTACTGTTTTTGAGGTTTTGGTGTACGTTTTTTTGTAAAACAACGAGAACAAGTATAGAAAGAGAGTTACATTTGCAAACATATAATAAATGTAAATTTTCGGAAAATCACAATTAAAACAGACTAGTCCTATATACCAGAATAAAATAATTACAAATTGAATCTGAAAATATAATTATAAAATATTATTAGTGACTGTAATGATATAATTGTATGCAAATATATAAGATGTGTCAGCCTATAAAATACTTACGATTTGCATTCTAGTCAAATATCTCTTCCACCATAAATAAGGTCGCATTTGTGGGCCCAAGGCTGCTAGGAAGTAATAGAAGTACATGATAGTGTGAATTAATGAATTGATTCCACCGGGTAATGTTGCTTGTTCGCCTAAAAATAATAATAATTGTAAGATTTCAAATAAAACAATGTTGATTTTTTAAGGTTTATTTTAAAATACGTTAATTTGAACGTAACACATTCACAGTAAGCATTTAGTTCTATATACTTAACTTTATTAAATAATAATAATAATATGAATTTGAATCCATCGTTATTTTTATTTATTATTTGTTAATTATTTATTGTTTTTGTGTATTTAACTTGATATGATGCAGTTAGTTCTTACTTCTTACATTTTATATCAGTTAGTAGATACCTTAAATTAAAATAATTACTAATTAGTTACTTATTATTTATGTATATTAAGTATTAGGTATTAAAATATTTAACAAGAATATTGATTAGCAATATTATAGTTTATTGTTATTTGGTAAGTGTTAATAATGTTTTTTTTTTTTTTTTTTCTATAAATTCTGTTTTTCACATAGGTATACGAAAGAACAAAAACATAAACAGAATAACAATTAAATTTTTATATCACATGATTAATTTTTTTCTAAGAATGTATTGATAAGAAAGTTATCACATTTTAAAGGTAGACATTATAAAAATAAATATTACTAAACGAATTTTCAAGAGTTTTGTTTCGTCAATTTTATAGAACACATCTCTTTTTTAAGCATATTATTATTGAATTCGGTGAATTCTGTCCCATGAAATTAAGCGATGAGATACATTCGTGGCGCTATCTGTTCGTTTTTTATCATAACATTTTAAAATAGTATTTTTTTTTTTTTTAATAACATAAATTTACCACCCTAGTGGTGTCTGGTAATCTAGTTGGTGTACATATTAGTACATTCTAATAAAATAACGCAACTTAAAAGAAATTATTTATTTATTTTATTTTATAAATCATTGATTTAACTCTAAAATCAGTTAAATATCAATAATTTAAGAACTTATAACGTTTACAAACTATCTTTATGAACTTGTTTTTGATATACTTCATGCGAGAGACAAGAAAAAAAAATTAGTAATTTTAAAAGACTTTAAAAATTAGCTCTAAAAACAATTATACAGTAGTTCAATAATTGTTATAAGCACTACTTAGTCCAAATATAAATTGTAAGATTTTTTTTTAACCACCAATAGTTAGTGTTAGTCTCACTATATTGGCGTTTTCGATGATCATTTTAATGCTTTTTCCTAGATAATACCTTTTTTTTTTCATTAGTTAAACCAAATAATGATGAATAAGTGTCAATTCATTTTTATTTTAGTATCACTCTCGAAAGAATGTCTTAAATCTAAAAAACTTAGCCACCGTCATATTATGTTAAGTCTATGAGATATATTTTTTTAGTATTATTACAGTTAGTTGAAAGTTATCATTAGGGATAGACACAAGTATTGATTAATGAAAATGACATTTAAATACTGTTAAGTTTTACCTTTGATAAACCTCAAATACGCCCAACACGTGATGACCATATTTGAATGATGGTAAACATGTAAAAATGTAACTTGGGACTGTTTTTTTCTTAAAACAAAGAAAATCTGTAAAAAAAAAAAAACGTTTCAAATATTAAAAATCGATTTATAATTATCTAATTTAATGTTGTTTTTGTTCTGTTATTTATAAATTGTATTTTTAGTAAAAATTGTTACATTATAGATTGAATAATTTATAATTTAAAAAATGTTTAGTGTTGTATATATGTCGCATCCATATCGCGTAATTGAACGTTTCGCAAAATGGATATAAACTTTGTCCATTTCATGAAATAAAAACGCTTTTTTTCCACTTCACATAATTCCACTATATGGAGAACATTTCATGAAATGGATACCTAAACTACACATAACGGAATTAGTTCAATCATATGGACAAACATTTAGCGTAACAATATTTGTAATCATATTTTTATTATTTTGTATATAATACAGAAATATAAATTCTGATTATGAATATCATAATGAATTAATAATTATGAAAATGATTAACTTTAAAATATGTAATGGAATATGAAAATTATGCATTTTGAACTATTTATATTTATTATTTGTTGAAACATAGAATAGAATTATTATGAAATATGATATCGAAAGTTAAATTTTTGATTATTTTGCATGTTTTACTTGCTTTAATTTGATAAAATTCAAAGAAGCCGGTTATAAACTTTCTACACTGACCAATCTTTAATAATTCCATGTTCAGTTTCCAATTAGTTCATATCATTTTTTTATTCAACCACTACTCTAATGATGTTCAATGGATCCCACGAACATCTATCCACCTTAGATACTGTAATGATCACACAGTATCTAACTTTAAATGTAGGTAGTTAAACGCTTCAATTTAGCTTAAAAATACGTAAAATATTATTATGGACAATCAAATAAGACACAAGGTAATTAACAACTGTAAGATAGGTAACAAGATACTTTCTAGACTAGAGGTACCGTGATAATTTTATAAATATATCAGCTAGTAATTATAAGATCACTATAGTAGTCAGTAGGTATTCTATAATCAGTATAATCTAAAATACCGGAATATTATAAAAATAATAGTTACTCTGATTTAAGTATTTTATACAAGCTAATTCATTTCATACAGAGCACAGTTTATAATATAGTTTGGATACACCTACATATTATAAATATTGCTACGCTAAGTGTTGGTTTAGATGCGGAACCAGTTCCGTTATGTGCAGCTTAGATATCCATTTTGTAAAATAATGTCCAGTTAGCGGAATTACACGAGGTGGAAAAAAATCGTTTGCATTTCGTAAAATGGATAAAAATTTTGTTCATTTCGCGAAACGTACAATTACGCGACATGGATGTGATATTTTCATAGTTAGAATATGCTATATTATTAGGCTAAATTTGTAAATAACACATTATTACAATAATATATAAACAATAATTGTGATAAAATAATCATAGCCTCACCGTATCCAACAAATCAATGACTTTGGAGATGAAAAAATACCATGAACCTTTATTCAACTGAAAAATAAAAATATAACATGAACACATAATTGTCACATATACGATATACGCTATAATGTTATAATATATATTTTCATTATTCATTAGGTACCTACTCGACCAACGATCCTAGCATTTTTAACATACATTTTCACGCTCTAATTTTTTTTTTTCATATATTATATAACATAGTATTAAAATTGTGGCGATGAAAGAAAATAATTAATTTGAGGAAATTATGTACACATTTTTTTCTTATTATTTCAATACTCAAGTTAACTGTGTACCTATCACATGATTATTAAAATCCATGTAAAATATTACTGTTGTGTGGAATAAATTTTATTTATTTATTTTAAATTTGGGTTATGGTGGAACGCTTTTTAATATGAATAATGATATATTATTAATTACGATTAAATGTTTTAGTGGAAAATTATTCATATTGAAATTCTTATTTAGTTTGAAACGAATACAGGGTGAAATAAACAGCTGATATGAAAGTATTTTTACCTCATACAATAAGAATTTATTTTTGCTTCTTTCAATTGGATGACATGAATGATTCCACATATTAGACAATCCTCCAGGTGTATAAAATATCTAAAAAAAAATACACACAAAATATAATACTATATTTAATGTATTAAATATTAATTCTAAGTAGACGAGTTCAATTTTCGTATTTTGTATACAAACTGAACAAATTATTTAAGAGCCTAAAACTAAAAATAAGATCATAAATACTTCAAGACGATCACGAAATTATTCCATGTATATTATGTATATATGAGAATTTAAGGTTAGAAATAAAATAACTATGAATATATTTCTATAAATATTTAGATATAGTTAGTAGTAGCATATTATATTATTTTAGATAATATTTTTATTTCTAAAACGTTAAATATTTTACTATTATAAATTAATATAAAAATAAAGTAATTATTTTCAAAAAAAAAAAAAAAAAATAAATAATTTATAAAACTTTATAAATCAAATTTTAATCTGAACTGACTTTTTTAATATAATTTCTAATCTTTAG
Source organism: Melanaphis sacchari (assembly GCF_002803265.2). Lineage (NCBI taxonomy): Eukaryota > Metazoa > Arthropoda > Insecta > Hemiptera > Aphididae > Melanaphis > Melanaphis sacchari. The sequence continues at coordinate 1,459,118 of NW_020270976.1, read as the reverse complement.
CAGTAAATGTAATTTTATTTAGATTTTGATACAATTATTTTATAATTTAGACTTCATGTTTCTGAATTAGGCTTAATATCAGTTCATTAATTTATAAAAATTATTATTATTATTATTATTATTAATATTATTTTTTTTTTTGTTAACAGCTAATTCAATATAGTAAAGTTATTCATCAACTATTTTAAATTTTAAAAAAATAGCTAGGAGCTTATTTAATTATTTAAAATAAAGTTCAAAACTTTATTTTAAATTATAAATCAATTTTATAGATGATATTATTCGTTAAAAAGTTATGAAAAATGTCACAAAATATTAAAAATTAATCTGAATTAATGAATTTCAGTTAGTTATTTGATTCATGTTTACAAGAAAGTTATATAGTTATACATAGCTATATGGATGAGATGTGTTTGCTATACAAATTTTTTTTAAATTTTAGATTATTTTAAATAATGTATTTTAATAGTATTTAACTTACCAAATACAGTATAAATGCATTATAAGTTGTTTGAAAAAGATTGTAAGCTAACATTATGTGTTTGAGTCGGAATGGTTCACGGTTCTTCATCATGTCTGGACCGATTTTTAAAATGAATAATAAATAAACTGCTATAATGGAAAACACTGGCAATGGCGATTGCATTAAAAACCATGAGTCGACTTCGGTGTCTATAAGTAATAATTATTAATGTTTTTGAATAAACATTTAATGTAAAATAAAATTTATTTTGTCATTTTAATACATAAAATGGTTTGTATTAAAACAAAAATAAAGCACTTATTTAAAAATAGTAATATATACTTAGGTCTATAGATATAATAAGGTTTTTAATTAGGCAAGTTTTAATTGTTATCATTTCAAAACAAAATTGCGTTCGATGTAACATACATATCATGTATAATGTATATATACATTTTTCATTTTTACAATTTTTAAGTTTTTAATTTTTTGATTGACATAATTTATTATTAATTTGTAAGCTAGAGGTCGAATATATTTCAAAGCACTCCGTTAAATAAAAATCAAAATTTTAATGAGTAGCTAATTTATTATTATAAGTATTTTAAGTATTAATTAGTGGATAATTGGATTAACTTTTTGTGGGGTATCCATTAGCAACTCTATCACGTTTATGGAAATTTAAGTACTTTTAGCTTATTAATTATGCGTTCAAAATTAAATATTTTCGTATCAAAGTACTTCAAAACATACATTTCTTAGTAATATGACATTAAAAATAGTAAAATTAAAAAAAAAAAATAAAATGTTAAAATGTTAAAATGTCTTTAAAAAAAGTAAAACTTTTTAAAACAATAATTCTAAAAATTTATATCATATATGCAGTTAATCTAGTATATCTCAACATAGTCTGGTTTAGAATAAAGAAGAACTATTAGACCCTGAACTTTACCAAATGTATATCTCATATTAAGTTTATGTTACTTATCGTTAGACAACTTTAAATCAAAATAATAAGTGCAATACTCAATATATATATTATATATGGCAATAAAAATATCTGTAATTGTACTAACCGAATACTAATTCTTTCTCCAATAAGTTGAAAAACTGACTTTTGGCTTCCATGATAAAGTGACTGTCAGTTGTGTTCGCCATGATCGTTTATTGCTAGAACAATAAAATTATGAAAGTAAATGTTAAATGCATTTAATCCAGACTTTAATCCATGTTTAAACTACACTTTTGGAATCCTGAATTCTGATTGATATACAATTGTTTTAACCATATTAATCTTTTGATTAATATGTTAGTTTTATAGTATTATTAACCTTGAATGCGCTTGTCACATATGTTCAATGCCACATGCTGTACATAATGTACTTCCATCAAAAACTAGTTACTGTCAAAAGTCTGTCAATGATTGAACTATCCGTTTCAGGAACTGGTTATTGAAGTAAGGTCAATCATCAAATGCCCTTCTTTTTTTAATGTAAACACACCATAATGTTACTTCAAAGTACTAATATTTTACAATTACATCATGAATTATGTAGTTGAACGACTTGACAATTAAAAGCATAAGAAACATCATTTATACATCAATTTTATAGCAATTCAATGTTCGTTATATCAAAACAAAGTCCTAGATATTTAAACTACTCTAAGTCATTAGATTTACAAATTTCATTATACCGAATATGATTTTTAAAACAACTGTTATAATTATTTTATAAATATATTTGTTTACAGTTATTGCAATTTATATTAAATAACAGGGTTATTCTAAAAAAAAAAAAAAAAAATAAGGGTGTCAAAAATAAAATAATAACATTTTTTATAATTTTTTTTATTATTATCTATTAAATGTAATATATTATAATTTCTATTTATTAAACGATAATAGTATTTTATATGAAAAATAAAATCAAGTTAAAGAATTTTAAGAATATTAATTGTTTTAAGACTATTACCAATTTTGATTATTATATTGGTTATTATATTTTGTATTATAAAAATAAAAATCGAGGCGGTATCTATGTTGTATAGTAGGTATCAAGTGTATAATGTGTATCTAACCTTTTGACTGAGTAAGTAATTCTGATAAATATTTAAATTTAAATTTACTGATACATCATTGTAACGAAAAACGGTTTTGAGCAAAGTTAGTTAGGTAGCCTATATTTCTAAAGATATTTTAGTGTATAATATTGTTTTTATATACAAAGTATCTTGTTTATTACTACTAACAATATGACAGGTTGAACTATTTTTTGTTAAAAATCAATAACGTAATTTATTATATAGTAATTGTTGTAATATTATTATTTCGTAAAATAATTTTTCGTTTTATTAATTTATAAGTTAATAGGGAATAATAATGATCAATATTTTGAAAATTGTAATGTGTATAGTAAATAATAGTATAAGTAATAATGAAAAACATCAAGTTATTCCGAATAATGTTATTTTGAATTACGACAAAATAATTAAAATAGTTATTACCATTTAAATTTCAAACTTTGTTGACATTTAAACTTAAAATAAATATAAATTATTATTAAAACTGTGAATTTATAATTTGGAGATTTATAGGTCATAGTAAGAGAATTTTTTTATGAATATTTGTATCTCAGTTATGAATATTGAACATACATTTTTAACTACAAAATAATTTATTTTATTTTAGTAATTTTAACGAATTTTATCATAATTTGAATTTAAATTTAAATAATTTATTAACAAAAATTGTTTTTGTGTATTTTAGTTATTTTAATTTTTACATTTCTATAAGTATCTATTACTTATGTAGAATCTTATTTTAAAATTTTAAGCTTTTTAACTAAGCAAAACAGTTTTTATTGACAAATATAGAAAAATATAGTAATTTAATAAAATAATTATAAGAGTATAAATATAAAATTCTTTTGGGTTGCTTTATGAATTTAAAAAAAATGTTAGAAAATGCCAACTATTGGCTCAAAATATATATCAGATCAAATTTGCTGTAAGAAATTTCTCTTAAATTTGAAAACTTCTACATTTTTCAGTATAAAAGTTTCTTGAATAAATTTTAATATACCAATGACCTCATAAACTCAAAAAATAAAACATTCCACTGAACGTGGACAGCTAAGTATTAGAATCAAACACCGAAAATATTACACATTTGATAACCATCATAAGAAAAACTTGATTATAATTACAACAAACTTAGCTGTTTGATAATAATAGTGTCTGTATTTTATAAATCTATTTAAAATTATTATGAATTTATGATTATTGTATTATTATAGTATTAAATTGTTAATACATAACCAACTTTTTATTATGCACTCTCATTTAAAAACAAATATATTAACCTTTGTTGTTTATGTTTTTTTTTTAGTTTAGTAAAAAGAGTATCTTAAAAAACACACACATATATACGATTATAAAATCAATAAATCCGTTTAGAATAAAAAAAAATAATAATAATACTTATAACAGATAAATAACTTTTAAAATTAATCTATATTTATAATTTTGGTATGCATAAAATAAAAAATAATAATGAATTTTAAACAATATATTTGTTTTTATTTGATGTTAATACAAATTATAAGTTATAATGGAAAAATAATAATCCAAATAGATTTTTTTTTCTTTTTTTAAAAAAAAAAAAAAACAGAAAGCATCCATAGATTAAATAATTTCAATCATTATTCACTCACTCAGATTTGATGTGACTGTTGATTTCAATAGATGGATTGCAATCCGTCAATAGATGAACGCCTTAAAGTAATAATACGTTATGAAATTAACAAATTGTATAGTTCAAGTAGATCAATACCTAATGATTAGAATGGTCAACGAAGAACTGAATATAAATATTCAATTCTAAGGCATGATCACATTCATTTGGATTCACTGGTTTCATCTCAGGTACCTTGTGGCTGTAAGCCAGGTTTGGGGGTTCGAGGTGAACAGCACCGCAAAGTTGAGTTTTATTTGCCAGTAGAAATAGTAGACAGGAAAACATAAGCATTTGCAAGTAAACAAATACACATAAGCGAATCCTTGAAAAAAAGTTGAACTAGTTAAAACCATAAAATAAACTACATACTGTACATTATATATAAAATGTTTCGTGAGGAGCATCAAAAGTATTTCCGGCAAACTGATAAATAATCTAGTAGGTGAGCTATTATATAGATTAGTTAATTTCAACACATTTAAAATGACATTAGAGGTTATGTCAATCATTAAAAAAAATAAAAATTAAAATATATATGTTATTTTGCTATAAATTAGGTGCAATAGGAACAGTCATTATTTAGTAAGCTACTGTGATGGATGTTATATTTGAATTCAATGATATAAAACTGTATAAGAAAAATAATTTTGTGTCTACATCTCTAAAAATATTTGCTAAACTATATTAATGTACATAGTTACAAATTATAAGTAGTTAGTTTTTGTTGTAATTGTTTTCTAATTTAAATATCGAATTTAATTTTTAATAAATTTTTCAAAATGGTCAAATATATTTCAAAATATTTATACGATTAGTGAAATTACTGAAAAGAAAAAAAATAGAAAAATTATTAAAACTATTAAAGGATTATTAATAAATTAATATGTGAAAAAATAATAATTTACTAAAAGGTAGGCTAACATGAAACTTATGTGAATACTATACCACTAAAGAGTGGTATAGTAACACTTATATTTAGTTTAAATGCTCAACTTACAATCTAAAATTACGTATATATACTAGGTAATTAGCTAATATATTATAATATATTATAACATATTTATAAAGTGACTTATTACTTTTAAAAATTAAAATTATATATTATCTTATTTCAATAGGTTGTTTTAAAATATATAAAATTTGTTGATATATGTAGTATTTAAATAAAGATTTTATATTTATAGAAAATTAAGGAGAAATGTTATAGATAAATTAATGTTGATGAAAAATAAGCATGAATGTTTAAAACTTGTTAATATGATAAGTTTATGTAAGTTTAATATTATTCATAACATATTTAATGTTTTCAAAAGCATTGATATTAATTTTGAACGTTATTGAAGTTTTGAAGAAGTATTTATTGATAACGATATCGTGGTAAAATTTTTTAATCTAAGATAAAATGAATACATTTTAAAAGTTACATATTTTCATATAGAAGATAATGAGATTAAAATTAAATTAGTATTATAACTATATCTTATTTTTGAAATTGACAAAATTGTCTAGTAAACTAAAATTCAAAATAAGATAAAATTGTTTTAGTTGACTTCAGTCAAGTTTTATTCATTTTGTAGGTTTTAAAACTTTTGAAATTTGAAATTCTTTCTTAATATTTTTCATTTGTAGAAATAACTCGTTTCCTTTTGAATTTTAATATAGTTATGAAATCACTTAAACAGTTTCCTTGTACTATTTTGAGCGTTAGTTGATTATAATATCGGATGCAATCATTTTTTAAGAATTTATATAAATAATAAATATTTTATAGTTAGAATTATTTTATGAATAGGTATGGTATTTTATTATTCTATATTCAACCAAAATGTTTTGTTTATACATATAGAATTAATATGAACTATAATATATTCTTATGAACCAACCATATTTCAATATGAAACTACTAAAACATAAGAAGTACCTATTAACATTGAAATTTAGAAATATACACCTGAAGAAAATTATCTGAAATAAACATTGTATGTAGCTGTGCAGTACACAGTAGATGATACTTGGATTTATGTTGTGTCACAGTGACGAGTCGATGTTTTCGCAGAAGCTATCGGTGTTTGCTAAGTGTAAACTTGAACAATGTATATTGAACCCTAACATACACTGAATATGTGAATGTAAAACGGTATATATTTTTATGCAAATATATAAGCCACATATTATATGTTATATAGGTATACTATTGTCACTTATCCTTTTATTTTTAAACTGGAATAAAAAATATGAATATTTATTACTATTTTTGATTCATTATTTCCTTCAGAGTTCAGACAGTTGAATTCAAAATGATTCGTTGAACGAAAAAAAAATAGCCATTAACAGACATATGAGTGGTAGTGAATTTTATTGAGTATTCTCAATACTGTTTAATCATAATATAATATTTTTATTTATATAACAAAAGTACTTAATAATTTAATCGTCTTCAACAAAAATAATAGTTACATTCAATAAATCCCAATTAGACATTTTTATTTTCTTTAGATTCTTTTTAATGTTTATTAATATATAAAAGATAATTTTTGAAGAAATCTGTTCCAAAATAATAAATACTTTAAATTTACAAGATTTCTTGAGAAGACTTGATCATTTTATGAAATTGATACTATTATTATTATTTAACCCATTGACTAAGTATCTTCAATAATGTTATTAAATATGCATTTAATTTTTTTTTTTTAATTTAAACCATATAATGGTTTTTAACATTAAATCATATTTCATGTATATGCATAAATACATTATCATAACTATTAATAATTATATTAAGTACCTATTTAAATAATACAATTTATTAAACAATCCATAATATTTCTATATCAGTTTTAAATTTTTAAATACCTATTATTTTTTGAGAAAACGTATATTTTTTTATAGACAATTTTATGAAAAAAAAATAATAAAGGTAATATACGTTTTTACGATAAATATTTATATACTTTAGTCGTTGATTTAAAATCAAAGCATAATATGATTACCATTTTTGGTAATATTTAAACCATTTCATGGCATGTGAAGGGAGTACTATATTTGAAATATTTTTCTTATAGAAATGATGAAGATTGGTAGCCACTTGAACTAAAATTTTGAAACTAAAAAAACAAAGATCACCCTTATATGTGTGTGTGTGTGTGTGTGTGTGTGTGTGTGTGTGTGTGTTTATTTAAGTTGATTGTATTTTTAGTTTTTATTTTTATGCTGAATAATGTCAATTAGCTTATATTTGTGTTGGAAAGAAACTTATTTATACTTATTGTAGTTCTTTATGTTTTTTTTTTTTTCATTCAGATATTTAAATTCCATTATACATTTTAAGGCTCTGTTAAGAGTGTTAATATTATATTAATGTTATTGTTGTGAATCCGTTAAGTAGCTTAATAGTGCCAAAAGTATAGAGGCGAGCAATCTTTACTGTTGTCTTATACTTCATGTATTTTATTTGAATACGTTTATAATAATATTGTGAGTTGAAATCTTTATATTTTATACAAAGGAATATAATTTTTAAATGTTTAATTATAATATATGTACACAACTACTGCAACATACTATAACAATCGTATTTAGTGCACACACACACACACACACACACACACACACACACACACACACACAC
>NW_020270976.1:1411927-1451281 GCF_002803265.2 Melanaphis sacchari | reverse complement strand
ACACACACACACACACACACACACACACACACACACACACACACACATATACATACATATGTAATATATATATAGTTTAAATGAACGATAGTGTACCAATCTTGTGATCAATTATACTATTATTATAATTGCTGCTTTTCTGTTAATTTTTTAGCACAGTTATTTTCTTAATTTTATTGTATTATTGATATCATTGAGGTAATTGTGCTATATTGTTCAGTGATTTTTTTCATTTTACTTTTGATGATTTAATCAAAATTGTTGTATGGTCCAGAAAAGTTTTTATGTTTATCTTTTTTTACTTAAGCGATTTATAGTTTTATGTATAGTTTATTCAAGAGGTAGAATCTTTTTTTTTCAATATAAATCAAGCCGTATTAATGTTTTATGAGATATTTTCCATATTTATTTATTTTTTTTATTTTTATTATTTGATTATATCCAATTTAGTATTCTATATTATTTCATTATATTTTAATATAAAATCGTATTTCACCTCCATTGTTATTAAAACAGTATCAACTTTTAAACCTATAGTGGTCTAAAATTTAAATTTTAAATTTTCGGAGAGATAATATTTTTGAAAATGTTGATATGAATAAATCTAATACTGGGCTAACGGTTTATTAATATTATAATAATTTAATGTTTAGACTATAGGAGAGAAGGGAGATATATGTTTAATATACATTTTTAGGTAAACCTTTTCGACTCATACAATCTAAACTTAAAATAATTATAGTTTATAAATAATTAGTATGATATTATATTAATGACGAAATCTTAATTGAAAAAATATTCTTATTGAAAATTAAATCAATTTAATTAATTGAAATTCAGTACTTCCTTCCTTTTATAATTATTTTATTTTAGGAGTTAAATATATTGTATTTTTATGAATTATTTTATACTGGACGTATTAGCGTAATTTGTTTTTATCAAAATAAAAATAATTAAACAACGTAATAAAATGTTATATTAGGTATGATAAAAATCTGGTCCCAATAAATTAGCCAAGGTCCAAATACCAGGTACACCATTTTTTCAATAAATATATGATGTGAATGAGAAATAAGTTGGTATACGAATATATTATTGTCTATTAATATTGTGACAAAAAAAATGTAAAATTAACCATAAAATTATTTTAGCCAAAACAGTGAAAACATTTCTAAGTAAAACCTATTTTATTAAAGAAAAATAATATTTTTAGAATCAGATTAAGGTGATACGGATTTTCACTTATAACATTTCTTACACGGGTAAATAAGAATAATTAAAATGGCTACTAAATCTAAGACTTAAGTTATATTTGTATATTTCTTAGTTAAATAGGTAACTAGTAAGTTATTTAATTTTGTTATATCTTTTAGTATACCATATATTTGAGTTAATTTTTTTTTTTAAACTAAAGTATTGTTATGAATGTTATGATAATTAATGACGCTGAATATATAGTATTAGTGATTTTAAATAAATTTTAATGTGTTTTCAAATAACCAGAATTAATTCTTTTAGTCATATTTTACAATTCACGAGTATATTATAGTTTATAACATACATATAAAATAAATAATTAACTTGCTAAATAAAAAAAAAAGTGCAACGAAATGAGTATAACGTATGATGTCAATAATTAGTATAAAAATAATAAATGTTATATATTATATTTGTTTTTATGTTTTTACGCAGATAATAATATTTACATAAAATAAACTGTAAGAAAAAAGTTTCTAAAACTACATTGAAATTCAAAGGTTATTTTTTTATATTTTTTGATTTTGAGCTACTGAACGAAAAATGTATTTTACAGTTGATGGTGAAATCGATAAACTGATTAAAATTATTTTATGTTTAAAAATAATATAATTAGTTATAATAAATTTATTTCGTTAAAAAGTTATAAAAATATGACAATGAATACAATTGAATAATCTAAAGTTTAAGAAATAAAGAGTTTTGTTACAAAGGAAAATATACGGACAGGATACAGAGACTGGATGTCGTACAATTGTTTCGCTTCGCTCACTTTGGCAAAAGCCAGTGTCGTATTATAATTTTAAATATGAATGAAATAATAAATCATTGCTTTCAAAAAATGATTATGAGCCAACCTTTATTTACTTTCGTGTTTAAATATTTTAAGTGGTTGTAAATAAATTATACATAAAAAATATAGACCAAATTTTACAAAAAGAATTTTATTAAGTTAAAATATATAATACGTATTAAAATATATCTTACAAATGTTTTATATATGTGAGGATTAAATTAAAAAATAATATATAGAACGAGCTTACACGTATGAAATGTAAACATCATAATATTAAATTAATATATTTAATAATAATTTAAATTTAAAAAAAAAAAAATTAATTAAGTTATTTAATTTTTTTTTTTTTATGTAAATAAGATGAGTTATCCATATTAAATATGTTTTTATTATTTTACTTGTATGTACTTTATTAGTACATCGCTTAAACGCATAATATCATTTTCTTTTTAAAAAAAATAATTTAGTTGAAAATTTCTTTGACCAATTATTACAAATAACCCTTTCTCTAAAATATGTTTCCTAGTTTTAATCTAATAAAAATTATCTACTTTATAAAATAATCGTTGAATTTTAACTGAATATATGCGTAATACTTATCTAAATTCCGAAAAAAGTAATCATACTTCAACACACATAATTAATTAAATTTAATGTTATGGCTATTGGCCCTTTACATTAATTTAATAGATACACCACCACGCTCATAATAAAATGAAAAAAAAAAACATTTAATCGTCCATAATTCTATGTATTATCTATAGTTTACTCCAAATATAGCCAACATTTTTTTAAAATAAATCTTATTAAAAATTTTATTAAATATTATTGAATTGACAAAAAAAAAAAAAAAAAAAAAAAAAAATGTGTATGGTTCAAAATTAAGTTTTAGTATTAATCATTCTACTATTTATCAATTAAATTTTATAGTAGAAAAAAATATATTTCTTTTTAGAATAAACAAAATATTGTACTAGTACTTTCTTAAAAATATTACAAGTGTTTGATTATGTTTGGCTTGCATGCATTCTATTTAAACTAAGATATATTTTACTGAAAAAATATTCCCTTATCTTTATTTTTATATCTGATCGACTTACTGCACTTATATCTGGTAATCATTAAAAAGAATTATAGTGTTGTTATAACCTATCCTTAGTAGAATTTTTTGTCGTGTGATACACGTCTTATTTTCAATTTACAGAAATCATAATTACTTAATGTTTATAATTTACCATATAACCATTTGAGATATTAAAAATTGTAATCAATAAAAAATAAGTTCCACGTGAAGCATAAATACTATTAGTTTTATAGAGACTTATAATTGTTATTTTCCATTATGACGTTTTTAGTTTGGAAATGTGCTCCAGAACTACGACTATTGATTCATATTAGTTGATGATAGAGAATAAGACTAATTAATAAAAGATTTAATTGCTTTTGAATTTTCAAGAAAATTGTGAAAATTTAAAAATATAGTGATATCATTTTGTAACATTTTAGTTTGAGAATATTTTCAAGATTTAAAAGCACTTTCATTTAAACATTGTTTATCATTTTACTATAACTCAACTATAAAAATAATTGAATTTTTGAATAATGAAGTCATAATAGTTAAAATATTATATTCATACCATAATCGATTTTTGAGATTGATTTTTTTTTTAAACTTTAACTGTAAGTAATACAATTTTCGTGTAAGTCAAAAATGCGTAATCAATTGTTAATCAAAAACACCAATAATTCAGAACGAAAAAAAAATTATAAATCATTATCGGCATAGTTATTACTTAAGTTGGTAAAAATATATAAGTAATAGGTATATTTCAGGTTTGCTTACTGAAGGAAAACTAGATATCGTAATTTAGTATCATATTTCATTGTAAAAGTAGGTTTGAATAGATTTTATCAATGTTATAATACCTAGTTTTAATTACCTAGAGTACTATAAATATATTATGCGAATAAAGTTTCTGAAAATGTAATGTTTGTTTATCAATGTCAATGTATTTTTATTAAAATAGTTCAATTATACTTAATATATTAAATTGTTTATACTTTAATTATTTGTTTTAAATTATTTTAAGCGATAACTAACATCAATTACTCATAAAATTGAACATTTATTTTGTTCAAAATTTAATACAGAATTTTTTTAAATTTAATTTTCGTTTAAAAAATATATGATGTTTATTATTAAATAATATGATGAGAAAATAAATTATTTTTATTTTAAAAGTAATCCATCAGTTCATATTTTCATAAACTGCTTAAAAAAAAAAATAATGATTCTTATAGGCAGTAACAATTTTCTTTACAAAACTAAAAAAGTTTGGTTAAAAGGGAAACTGTTCTTTTCTTAATGAAAATCAAGTTTTTGTTATCCACTAGAGTAAGTTCTAATTTTTGTTGATGGTTTATATTTTATTTAGAAGTTTTCAAATTTTGATTTTTCGTTTTTGATTGTTAGATAGAATTGTTGATTAATATACATAATTTTTCATAAAAAATTCTACTTTTCTCTCAACGAAAACAGACTTTTCATTTTGAGATACTTAATAATTTATGTTATAGTATGTAACCGTGTTGTTTTATTATTTACGTTACGTTTGTAAATGAAATAATATATAATATACAATATTTATTTTAATTTTACTATAATGTATGTGTAATGTACTATGTTTAAAATACCTTTTTAAATAATATTTAAAATAAAAATAAAAATTTAAAGCTTCAAAAATTGGAGCTATATATTTTTTATGGTGATTAATTGTATTCAACGAATTTATTACATTTTTATAATGTGTTAAGTTGTATTACAAATGTCACTGTCAATGGTCACCGTGTTCTGTACATGTGAAAATATTGTTCACTGGTCTAAATTAGCATTGACAATACCTATAAAAACGTATCCATTTATTTTAATATAGTTATTCATTAAACTTCACGTGCAATTAATTAATAAAATTAATTATATTTCATATTTATTAACATGAAACAAATATTAACACGTTTAGAAAATTATTCTGTTTTGATCATGAAGATAAAATATACCTAATTTGTTATTCAAAATATTAAAAGCTTAAAATATATGGGAGTAAATTAAAATTTTATATTTTATATGATTAAATTGAAGACATTTTATAATTTAATGCAATGGTTAATAAACAATAAAAAAAATATAATATCGGAAATCATTGGTCATTGGTTTTTTTTCCATAAGTGTTCGAAATTTGAATTTTGACAAAATAAATAATTTTATCAACAACAATTTTACTTTCATCATAAAATATTTCTTTTAGATTTTTATTTTCTCAAAAAATATTTGGAAATTAAATTTATAATCTTTTTTGTGATCAATAGTTATAAGTTATATAATTTAAGATACGTCTTTAAAAAAATGTATGTACATTATTTGGTACGCTCATAATAAGTATGACTATTATGGTATACAAACATGTATCAAATAAAAATTTATATTTCCAATCTCAATGACCGTTCATTTAAAAATATATTTAAAATTGTATTTTATTGTTTTATTATATTGTATATAGTGATGTAGAGCATTGATATTAATATAAATTAATATTTTGTTTTTACGCAGAAAAGAAATTGCTAAGAAAAATATCATTTTTAAGAATACAATACAGTGAGTTCAAATTCATTATTAATTAATTTCACTTCTTAGAAGATTATCTCGGTTTCTCTTTCTTGTAACACTGAAACAAGGTAAATATTAAATTGGTATTGTAGAGAATAATATAATATTATGATACATTGACCTATTTATGTTACCTATTTAAATAGAAAACACAACTTCGCAGTGATCAATGTAGCTCTCTTTATGTTTCATAACAAGTATTAATAACTATCTATTTATATAGTCTTTGATACATAAATCGAAACTTTGGAATTTCTGTTTTACGGGGCGTTCTTGTTGACGCCCCGTAAAACATGACGTATTTAGGATATAAATATAATACTGTTTTATAAAGCAAACTTAATATTTTCTAAAGTTTAAGGCTGCATTTGAGTACCAAACTGTACATAATATTCATTAAATTTATATACAGAATACACAGCATTAATATTATCTCAGGTGTAGATTACCTGTTTTAAATACAACCAAGGCTTATTCTATATAACGCAATTGCGTAATTTTAGCATACATTTAATCCGAAGCAAAGTATACAGCAGGTATCCTACTCCTCACAGACTCTTTTTTCACTAACTGAGATTATTTTATTTCCTGGAGACATATAACTTATAACGCCTATGCAATTATATTATATATCAGTGATATAAAAGGAGGATATTATTTTTCCTGATAAAATCTAACTTGACCTTTTTTCGACAGTTCTCATTTTTACCAAACGCAAAAAATAACATCTGAAGTGCATAAACGAAAATTTAATTTTTTTTCTCTTAAACTTAAAATGGATTATAAGAAAATTAAGTAAAAAAAGGTAACAAAAATTTAATGATTAATTATTTATTTATAAATTTGAATTATATTTTATTTATTACCTAACCTAACTGAGTATCCTCCTAATCTCATGATTCATGTTATCTTCTTTTATTTGTCATTTTTAAACCTACTCATTGTAAAAAGGATGTGTATAGATTTTAGATTTATTTCAATAAATAAAAAAAAAAAAAAAAAAATTATATTTTATTGAACACAAAATAAACTTAAAAATTATAATGGGACCTTTCGGTACCCATAGTATTTAAACCTGTGTACCACCGCACCTTCTAATCCACCATAATTATTCTCAGCTGAAATATACAAACCACATAAAACAATTATTTTATTATGGGTAATTATTTTAACTTTTGGCACGAAATACGACATCAACTATAAATTTGTACGAAGAGTTTTTAGAGAAACAAATGTGAAATGACATTTGAACTGTTCTAGAAATGTTAATAAATTTAAGTTTATTACATATTAAGATATATAATTTTATATTAAATTCCGATATAAAAAAAAAAAAATAAATAAATAAATAACCTTTTATTAATTTTAATTTAATACCTACGTTTTGTAAAATTTCAATTTTTTTCTATCATTCATTATTATTTTATAATTTTTATAAAATAAATGTTATCACAAAATAGTATTTTCTTATAATACAAAATCATTTTTAATAAAAATTATTTACACGTTAATAATAAATTAAAATTGAATATTGTCGCAAATAATTAAAAATTTTATAAGCTACACCTGTATTCAAAATGTTTAGTGATTATATGCAAAAAAAATAATTTTACTTATAATTTGTTGCTGATGTCCATTTTAGAGCATAAGATTATTATTAAATATTGAATTTAAAAAATGATTATTTAAATTTATTTCTTATACATAAAGTTTTAAAAATACTATGTAATCTTGGTTACATATTTAAAAAATGTAAAATAATTTTCTACGGAGTATAAAACTGAAATCTACTTTATTTTTATCGTGTATATATTTGCAGCAACAATGGTTATTTAAACATATCGACAATGTTTACATGAGCTTATAATTAAAATAGTAGATGAAATATTATTTTATATTTATCATCAGTAGATGTATATATTGTGAATTTATTTTTGTTGTAGTATCCTATTAAGAACTTATAGACTATCAAAATATTATAATTTACATAACTAAATAAACTTAGCATTTATAAAAATATGATTAATAGTTAATATAAAGATCATACTTACCTAAATAATAATTATCTATATATTTTATAAAATTAAAAGTTACTTTGGTAATATTTAATTGATTGTAAAACTAATATTCACTAAAATTTTATTAAGATCTTAGATTTATCATTAAGTAAATTTATAGGTATATATTAAACTAGCATATAATTAATATTTTATCATAGCCGTGTATTGTAATATAATTATTAAGGTATTTTTTTTTAGATAGTGCATTGATTTGCTTTATTTTTTTCTATAATTTAATATACTTGTGAGTATAGTAAATTTCTCAAGTAGACTATTTCATATATTTAGTCTATATTATTACAGACGATGACAAATTAACAAAAGAAATCAAGAAGCAGAATAGGTCAAGCAAAACAAATTTCCCTCAAAGAGTGGAAATTACTAACATAAAAAATCTGTGTATACATACTGAAAAAATGCTCATTAAAACGTACATTTGGAGTATGGCATTATATGGATGCAAGACATGTATGATAAATAAAAAAGAAATGAAGATTTTAGAAACTTTCGAATATTGTGTTGAAAGAAAATTCAAAGAATAAATTGAAATGAAAAAAGCAAACGAAGACGTCTTAAAGACAATAGATGAAAATTAATAGACACTCTAAGGAAAACGAGATGGCAGACGATAGGCAGCACAATGAGGTATGGCGACGAACTACCTACTCAGTTTAATAACTGAAAGAATCACAGAAGGAACACGATCAAGAATAAAAATATATCAGCCAAATAATGAAGGCGCAGAGTCACTTCTTACAGTGAACTTAAGGATCTGGCAAACGATAGAAAAAAACAGAGAAGACATTTGTTGTGAATTAATTTGTTAAAACCAATTTCCGGATTAAAAAATAATAACAACAATAATAATTATAATAATGAGTAAAGACATTTTATTTAAAAATTTCAAGATTTTCTTGAAAAATAATATACATTTTTCAATGTTGACAATCGTGTAATATAATCTACACTCATTTTACAATCTATTACACATACTACACAAAACATTTGGACAATTGAGCTATGTTTACTACTTTAAAATATGTTCATAGGAAAAAAATACACATCGTTGTAAAGTCAATATCATTCTCGCTCCGTTTAAGATTTGAAAATTTTTTTTTTTATAAAAATGTGATCGATGAACCTGACAGCTGGTTTTTTATTTTAAAGCTTTAATGATAGCGTTTATTTTTTTATAAATTCAATAATAAATTTATGTGTTAATAGCTTATATATTTTTTTATTGAGAATTTGATTTTCACAATGAAAAAAAAAATTATAAATGACTTACCTTTGGGCAAGAGATATTTTTAAAAATAATTTTTGTTCTTTTGTAAGTTAGTTATTACAGTGAAAAAATATAAAGTTTATAGCGTGATTGTTTAAAAATATTTGAGAATCTGTGATGTTAAAACAAAGTACATGTGCAAGACAAAAATGTTTAAACGGGTGTTAACAATTAACAATATTTTAAATTCATAACTTTTGGATTATATCACACATTCAAATTGAATTAAATTGAATTTTTAGATAATTATATATAGTTTAATAATTTTAATAATATCTGGTATTCCATCTGATAAGTGCTAAACTGTATAGTATTATACTTAAACTTTAATTAGCTAATTAAATAAGTGTCAGTATTCAATTTTTCAATGTAAAACAAAACGTAATTTTGTATTATATTATTTTGTATTAAATATAATATTCTAGGTAAAAATATTCAAAAAACATAAAAAACTTAATTAACTAGTTTAATATTAGATATATATATATTTAAATATCATAACGTTGAAACTTTTAAGTGTGAACATAAAAGTCAGAGGAGTATATTTAATAAAACCATAATTACATTTTAAGCATTTATAATGAGTATTAATCGTTTTTTTTTTTTTTTTTTTAATGTCTATATAATTTATAGATTTAACGTTTGTGAAATAATATATATTAACCATTCGTTGGTACTTACCAGGCACTAGTTATTCGTATCCAAATTTGATCAACTCTTATGATTAATACCTACCTTTTTTGTCTATGGTACTACACATAATTATTTCATTTAGTTTTCAAATCTTAGGAAGAAATAAAAGAGTTCAATAATTTGTAATTTATCAAAATGTCTATTGCCATAAAAATAAAAGGATTAATGAATTATATATATTCTGTTTTTATAATTGCTAATTGATTTATAACTTATAAGTAAATAAAATTAATTTCAAGTTAATAAAAATATTGGCGAAGACAAAATGTTTGTATACTTTTTATTTTGCCTTTAATAAGATATTGAAATTTAGTTTATTTAATATTTAATTTTTAAATACATAGGGTTGCTTAAGTTTTTTTTTTTTCACAAATGTTTTTATAACTTTTACTCTGAACAATTTCACAACAAAAAATAGTATACACACACACACACACACACACACACACATATATTATATATATATATATATATATATATATATATTGAAATAATTATTAGAAAGTGTGACAAACTTAAGTACTTATAAATGTTAAGTAAGCATAAAGAAAATAAACATATTATAAAGTATTCATAATTCAATAAATAAACACGAAAGCAATTTTTAAACGATTAATCGTATTAACTGAATTTTAAAAACAATTATTGATATTAAATATGAGATTTATTATATTTTAACAAAATATAAACACACCAATATCAATTAAACGTATATTAACAACGAAAAGTGGCTATACTTTAAAATATCTTATTTTTAACAAATACATTCGATAATATTTATTAATAATAACAATATCATACATATTTCCATATCTTTAAATAAAGTATAGTTATTGAAAGTATTTCTTAAAAAAAACTAAAAATGTGTATTCCACAGTATTATAATTAGTTTTTAATACATTGAAGAAATTATAGTATTATAGCTTTATTTCCTTTTTAAATCCAAATTTCAAAATTAAAAATGTGCAAACAAGCGACAAAGCAAAATAAGACGCTAATGGATTATTAAATATTAAATATCTTTTCAAAGTTCAACGTGAAGTTCCAAACTGATTTTATACAGCAAAATGTTATATTGCTATTAAATTAGTTACACAATCTATGTAATATATTTATAATTAATGTATATTAATCACATATATAAAGTCATAAGTATGTACAACAATTTTTTAAATTATATATTTCGTACATATCTACAAAATTCGTTTAATAATAATATGCATCGCTTTGTTGTATTTGTAAATAATCATTTTATTTGTTAACACTTAATCTAATCTAAAAATTTCAAAAGATGAAAAAAAAAAAATAAACAAAATTATAATAATAAGTAACACACAATGGAATTTACTTCATTTTTGAAAAAAATATACATCAACCTGATTGTATCGTTTTTCTAATTATGTCATTTAATAATTTCTTTTTACCTCTTCCATATTACTCAACGTGTTAATTTTTGTTTTTTTTTTTTTTTACAATTTAAACTTATTTACATGTACAAGTGTGAAGTACAAGAATTTTAAGATATATTTATTTATGTATATTTATTTATGTATATATATATATATATATATATTTCCACATTTCGACTATCTGAATACATTCCATAGCAAGACTGATGCAGCGATTATCGTTGAATGGTTGATAGAAGGCGTAACCTGACATCCAAAACTCGGAGACGTAACTGAAATGAAAAAAAAAAAATTAAATAATTAAATGCAAATTATGATAATTATTGCATTAACATGAACCCTAAAAAAGTTGTATACGTCGTGTAATTAATTGTTTTAAAAGTTAAATTATTAGTTTATTTTTAATGCAATTAGTGTAGATTTATATTAAATAATTCGAAATTGTTTGTTATTGTTTTTCAAAATAGGAATGTAGTGCCAGCTTGAACTTTAAATTTTTATTTAAAAATTATAAGGACAATATCCTTTTAAAATTTGATGTACAAAGTATAATTACTAATCAGTATCTCAGTAAGGAGTAAAAACCATTTTAGTATTTAATTTAAAATACTTTTCTTATCGCATATCAATAATTCTTGTTAAAAAATTATCATTCAAATAATCAGTTATCATACTTAGCAAGATTTAAATTAAAAAAAAGAAAATGTAACTTCTTTACTGTAACAGTAAGTATTGAGTGTACTTTGTCGATAATGTAATATTACTTACTTATCTATTTATAAGTAGGTATTTAAAACTACTGTAAGAAATTAATTATTTAGTATTCTTATATTCATAACTTGTTCACCATAAATTATCAATAAAATATTCTATAAAATTAAAATGAAAAAAAAAAATACGACAAAAATAATTTTAAAAATAACAATTTTTTTTAGATTTTTAACGCTTAGATAAAATTATGCTTTCTCGGATGCTTTATAATATTTTCTGTAGACTATTTGTAGGTGTGTACATTTTGCTTACCTAGTTTATCTCTTACATAAAGAAAAACTACAACGCAAATAAATTAAATTACTTTTCCAAGTACAAATAACTGTAAATTCGATTTCAAATTGAGATATATATATATATATATATATATATATATATATATTAAATACTATATTAAGCTCTATGTAACGCCAGGCAATCCACAAAGAAACAAAAAATTTATTAAAACCGATGCTAAAACAAGAATTTCAAACTGAATCCAAAAAAAATAACCATTAACTGCAAATGTTGTTTATTTTCTATGGAAATAATACTACAATATGTTTTAATTTGTTTTAAGTTTTAAATAAAAATCATCATGTATACAGAAATAATACATTAAATATAACTGTAGTAATAATAATTTGAAAATAAAAACATTCGAGTAATTATTATACCGAGTTCTATTTATATTCGTTTTTTGAATGTAATAACTTATCATTGCTATCAAATATATATATTTATTATTCAGTACTATTTTTTGCGCTGACATGTTGGAATATAAACCTGTGCTTAAATTTCTGATTTTAAGACAATTTATTTATTTTAATTAATTTATGGTAAAAAAATTAAATTTTTTATTGTTTTTAAGTTAAACTATTAAACTATAATTTTTAAACATTAACTTAAATTGTAAATTTATCATTTTTTATATATTGACTTAGATGCGTTATATATGAGATGGATATAGTAAATAATTTATATGTATTTATAATATAATAATGTGTTTACGTAAACTTAAAATAATAAAAAAGATATTTAATTTTTTTTCTTTTATTTAACAATGTTCAAACAATGCAAATTACACAATATTACTATTAATAAGATTATTATTTTAATTAACATTTTTCATCTTACATTGATTTAATGACATTTGAGAGGTCACGCTATTGATTACAAGAATACTAGTATTTATAATCGATGATCATACCTCTGTCTTATGCATCAAATAAATGTTATGTTTTATAAAGTTTAACCTTGTATACTTTAAAAATGGCAATAGCCAAATGAACATATTCGTTAGTAACTCATACGTTCATTGTTTTTTCGTATAATATAATATTATTTATAGTATTTTTTAATCGTACAATTTCATTATCCAAATAGTTTTATTTTGATATTATATTATATAATTAAGAGTTTGTAAATTTACAACTACTAAATAACATATATATTTAAATTAAAATTTCATAGTTTTTAAATTAATAAACAAAAATTTATTGATGTATTCAAGAATTAAGAATAATTGTAATTTTTAGTATTATGTTGTTAAGTAAACACTTAATTAGTAAAAGTAAAGAGTAAATTGAAGTTAATTTCGAAGTTTAGATGGTTTAATTGTTTGTATAATTTGATATATTATATTATTAGAAGAAATGCATATTATACGCATAAAGTTTTAAGTGAAATTCATTTACAATAATAAATCATAGTCATATTTTGCATTAAAAACTTTTTAAGCTTTTCAAAAAAAAAAAATGTCTACTTGCGATTTTTTTTTTTTATATAAATCAAATTATGATGTCCAACAAACATGAACAATTTTATTTTAATTCTAAAAATTGTTTAATTTATAGCATATACATTAAATAATTTATAGTTCTTCACAGAGAACTTATAAATGAATACTTTTTTTTAAACATTTTATACCACGAAAATTATAAAATTAAGATATAAATCATAAACCTGAGTTTGAAGCATATATTATTTATATTTTTTATCGTTTTTATAATTATGAAGAAATTCTAAAAAATAATTTTTTATGTCTATATTTTGTACATAATATATATTAATTGTGTTAATTTTATATTTTAAAACATGAAGAATTCAATACCTATATAATTTATAATTTAAAATTTAAGATGTATTAAAAATAATTAATTTAAAAAAAAAACTAAATTGACTTCTTTAAAATAGTAAAATCTATGAATTTTAATTTGAATATTTTATCAAAAACTAAAATTAAATAAACATGTATAATTTACAATTTACCAGAATACATACAGATAAAAAATTAAACGATAGAAGATAGACAGAAGAAATACAATAAATTCTACGAAAACTAATGGAAATACAATTTTTAGGAACCCATTAGACTCAATATTGAATGTTTGTGAAACATTTTAAATACCCATAACATTATCGATGATAAGTATAGAAAAATAAAAAATGTAATCTCTTAAAAGTTCTAAAATTAACTCTTGGTTAGTAATCATACCGCTGTTATAATCTATATTTTTAGTTAAATAATCAAGTTTTATAGATTATAAATTATAAATGGTAAAGAGTGGTACAATAATATTGAAGATATAAGGTTTATAATTTTCTTATTTTTCAACACACTTTTTGGACAAGTGAGAGTTTAAATGTATTGTTTGTAATGATTTTGAATTCCATTATATTTATCATTTTGAGAAACAACGATTTAGCACATCCATTGCAGCGATTTTCTCATTGATAAGTTACGCTTTAAACCTATTAAACAGCAGATAAACTTCTTTGATTTTTTTTTTTGTATAAAATAATATAACACACGTCATAAAATAAAATATTGATCATTAAGCGATTCTAAAAATATACTAATCTCAGTATAAAATAATCAAAATAATGAAATATATTACAAACAATAACTTTAGGTGTTTAAAAAATAACAAATTCTATATTAATGATTTAAAAAAATAAATAATCATAATAAATAACACCAAAATATTATTCCTCCAAATAAAAAACATCTGTTATTGCTCAAAATAAAAATAAAAACAAAATTTTACAAATAATTTATTCAGTTATTGTCTTGATATGGTACTATGCCCAACATTATAATGCACTTTTGTATGTAAAATGTATATAAAGTACTCAACTTACTAATACACAACTTTTAGCACAACAATATTTATTGTTTTGTTGTATTAACATCTGTTACTCATTCTCATTCAATACAATTTGTTTACATTCACTTTTTCAGAACATTAGTAGACCACCATTCATTTATTAACAACATTTTTTTTTCCAGTTTTTGTACATATTTTAGAAGTTTTTTGTATTGATAAAAAGAAATATGGTCAGAATCGATGTTTAATATTACGATTAATTAATTAATTTGTTTGATAAAAGTGAAGGTGTTGTAGAAACTAATTTTATTTTAAATTATTTTAATTTTAAAAATTCCTTATCATTTAATATATTAATCTGTAATATTAAGATAGAATTAAATTTGTTATCTTACTTTTTTTTAAATTTACTTTAATTCGTAACTCATTCTCAGTATCTAGTTTATTATCTTTACTAACTTTTATAGCATTATCTATTAAAATGTTCAACAAAGTTTTATAAAAGCTACTTTATAATTAAAACAAAATATATAGTGTTATATTAGTGTGGAAATTTAACAAATACAATTTTATAGGATGGGTTAGTATTCCATGACTAATATTAATATTTAATAATCGTATATATTTATACAAAGTTAATAAGGTGTATATCTAAAATTAAAATTAAATTTAATATTTAAAAAAATATGTGAGAAACAACTGGCATTAAATAACTTTAAAAATTAATAATTATGTTTAAGTTGCACTAATACATCTAAGTGTAATTTAGAATACTTTTAGTAAGAACTATAAAAATGTTCTTTTTAGTTGTGGTAAAAACAAGAATTAAATAAACCGATATAATTTTCTCTAAAATATTTTATTTAGGTACCTATTTTATCAGATATAATGATGTTCCATAAATTTGATGTAATGAATACTTTTCACAAGAAATAAGTTTGATACCTGAGATTATAGTTTAATTAAGTAGTGATTCATCGTGAGTGTCCATTGATAAAACCTAGTATAAGTTTTGAAATATGGAACTAAAATAAACTTCATGTAATTTAATTAGAGCAAGTTTTATAAAAGAACATTTAAACAAATTAGCTTTAATAAAAAAATTATTTTTGAAATACAAATATCGATGAGATTTTAAGAATAAAAAAATAAAAGATCTTTTATTGTTAATTTAAAATATAAGATTTTTACCTTTTTTTCTGATTAATTTCATGTAAAGACTTACAAAAATAACTAAATTTTCCTTTATTCAATCATATACAAAAAAAAAAAGTGAATCGTAAATATTTATCTACTACCATAACTCACCAAAACATATCTGTAATTCATTGTTTTTAGTGCTGGGGAGAAAATTTCTAGTCATTTAGCATGTGTATACAAAATATAATTTTTTTTTTTTTTTTTATTCATAACTTAATTGGAAAGTTTGAAAAAACAGATAAGAAACGGAAACTAAAGTCATTAAACAGAAAATTATGTGTGTGTCCAGTGTAAGGAATATCACATCAGCCAATGTTAAAGATTCATATTACATTGAAATATTAGATAGGTAAATATGGTAGAGGATGTTTATATATTCGAAATTGTATCCCTTCCCTCTCCTCCTTACAAAAATATGAGATTAATTTCTACTTATTGTTTAAGAAATAATAGATAGAAACGAATGATATTTGTGATAATGATATACAATTAGAGTACAAGAAGTTTTGACGTTCCTATAAAATTTGGGGGAGGGAGAGAATTTTCTAAATTTTTCTTAGGTTTCATTGCAATACAGCGAATGTAGTAGAATAACTACGTAAAAATAACGAGTAATGGACTCAAGAGAATGGATAGAATCTTCAGAAATGTTAAGTGTCTCTAAGACATGATTTGAACGTGCAAACGTAGAAGACACTAATAATATAGTGCTCGTAGGAGGGAGTGGTTGAAAAACAATTTCTTAAATGGGATTAACTCAATGGAATAAGCACTTTTTGGCTCTTGTCGATGAAGTCTGGAACAATCAATGGCACGCACATTGACCTGGTATTCTTGTACACAGAAGAGTAGTGAACACGTCGATTTGATATTGCTAATACTGGGAAACATAAAGTAGATAATATGTAATTGTCCAAAAACCGTAACTTTTATCTACTTAATTTTTTATTGTTTTGTCATAATTTATGACCATAAACGATGCTCTATTTAGAAATAAAATTTATAGTTACATAATTTATTTTAATATCTAATTAATTTACAAATGAGTTGTCGCTGAATGGTTCTTCACTCAAAAGAAAAATATATTAATTTTTTTAAATAAATATAAATAAGATTTCAATTTATTTTATAATTACATTTTGAAAATGCTTTCGATATCTTTATAATATACATTGATTTACGAAGATACTTCGTTTTAACACTTCCTTGAAAATAGTATTTCCAAATTTAACGATAGAGAGGTAATATCTATATATATAGTATTATGGTAGAACTGTATAACCAATTGGCTATTGTGGAATAACCGAATAATGTACGTGAAGATACTTTTAAGTATAGACTGATCAAAAAATGCACATAATGTAAAATTTTAATGTTAAAAATAAAATAAAAATACAGAACTGTTATCTATGACATAGATTAGATGGATCTCGTATAAATTTTAAATATATTTAAATTCAGTTTAATTTAATATATTATGGGTATAACAGAATATTTTATTTTTTTTTAAATATTTACTGTGAAATTTTTATTAAATACTTTTGATATAAAATAAAATTGTAAGTTCAAAGAATATATCTGTCCTACATCATAGTTAGTATAATATTTAATATATTTTATATAATGTATTAAAACATTTTTAAATGTTTTAAATTATTATATTTATAATTTGGCGATGCGTTTACAACTTAACTGAATAAAATACTACTATGTAAATAATATTTTATTTTGTATCACTTTATATTTTAATTCATGTTTTATAATTTAAAGTTAGTGGAAATATGAATTATTACTTTTTTTTCTATTTCTATATTAAAATTTATATTTAATTATTAATGTATCGATTACATTGGAATATAATACTTAAAGGTATGCCATAACCTGAATGCAATATCAAGCATATATTCTTAATAACAATTTTATTCGTTTGTATTGCTCAACAATTAATAATTATAATAATTAGTTGTTATTTTTATTGAAAAAAAAAAAAAATTGGAAAGCTGAACTTTAAAAATTTGATCTTATTAATATTGAATTATGAATGAAATTCAATAATACCCAAAATCATTAATTGTATCCAGTTATAGAGTAAAATATCCAACACGTAAGTGAATATATTATTTCTAATCTTTAAAAAAATAACTTATTGTTAATTTTTTTATTTTAAGTATTTAAAATATTTTTTATTACACGAATCGTTAAAATGTCTAAATAGAACAATAATTTAATTTTATGAGAAAGAAAAAAGACGTGCTTCACAAAATGCAGAAGTCTACCAGTGGAGGAAATCCAAAGTTATTATTCAGAATCGGTAATAAACAACTATTTGTCAACATTACTTTCATGTATATAATATATAGATAAAATTGGATATTGGAAAAATATCCCTTATGTATGAAAATGATATATGTTTCATCGTATTTATTTTTAACTTCATATTTAGCCAATTTTTTTATCAATGTCATCAAAACTACGATGTACTTATAATAATTTAATTAATTACATGCAAAATCACCCTTGCTATATATTAAATATTAAGATATTTTTTAGCTGGATTTTATGCATATCCTCAGGAGAGAATTAAATTATTATTAATTAGACAATTTATATTTTAGTTTATTCAATGTAATCTGCAAGGTAAAATATAAGTAATTTATTAATTAATGACACATTTTTTGTACTAATTGTTGATTACAATACAATAATGTTGAAAGTAATATTTGTATAAAATAAAAGTGCAAGTAAATATTCTGTAACGTTGAATTTGTAGGAATTTAATTCTTAAATAATTATTTCAACATCATTAATTATAAATTAATACCAGTGGTATTTAAATATAATTTTTTATTTATATATACTTATTATGCATATGTATATAATATAACAAATTCGGCGAAATCGTTCTGCTTTATATTATCAGTGTCAGTGTACCTTGTGATTGAGTAGGTCACAGTAATATATGTATTCGATTTGTTCTATGATAAATCGTTGAGTTCAAAAAACGACTATGAGCTGTCAGTGAGACTAAATGTGTGAGAATATTTTACTATAAATTTATACAGATAAAACTATTTGTATTATTCTATTAGTGATATAGTAGGTTTAACTAATTTTTAAAAAAAAAAAATTATTTATAAATTGTAATAAAGTAATGATTAAAATTACATTACTATCTGTTTTTATGTCAATATCGTCATATCACGCTTAGACTGGTGTGAATGAGTTGGTGATATAAATAGCCTAAAATTAATCTAAAAATTTTAAAACAACATCACTACGTATTGTGTAGAATAAATAATAATATACGTAGTGGCGAAAAGTTTAAAGTTTTTACAAATAATAATTTTTAAATTACAACAAAATAACTAAACTAAGCGTTTTTCATTTATATATCTAAATTATTGAAATTTTAAGTTAAAATGTCAATAAAAATAATTGTGTAATTTTATTTCGGAGATTTTTAGATTTCTTTTCTGAGAGAAATTTTAATGAGAAAACTTTCATTACACTTTTAAGACCTAACTATAACAAAATAATATGAAATTAGTTATTTTAACGAATTTTGTCGTTTTGAACTTTAAATGCACATAAAAAGAAAAAACAGATAATCTTTCGTCTGAAATATAGATGTTAGTAAACCTTAATATTGACTTAGTGATTAAAATGTATTTTGTTAAATTTGAATTCAATAATATTTTATTGTACTTTGAAAACGATTCTAAGTGAAAACGGTCTGTAACTTTTATGGTATATATTTTATGATAAATTTAGAAAGTAATTAAAGTAATTTATTTTATTATGCGTGATTCGATGGTAGATTAATTTTTAGCAAAAATATCATATTTTTAAATGTTATTGTGTGTATAAAATATAATGATATGTATATTAAAAGTTTCAATATATTCTTGGTTTAAATATCTAATGTTGACCAAATTTTAACTGATTTTATCGAGAAAAAAAAATGTGTAAATATATTTTTTAGATTTTTTAAATACTGCATTGACTAAAAAGAAAAAATATATATTGTATCAAATTAACAATCTTTAGCTATAAAATATTATAAACATTTTTAATTTTAAAATAATTATCAAATTTTTGTAATTTTGAAAAATTTAAGAAAATTTGAATTTAAGTACTTATAAATAATATAACATGTATTTTTAATAATTTTGAGTTAGGTAATAATATCAAAAACTTATGAGAAACAATCTTGTGTTCTATTATTTTTTTAATCTTATTGATATATATATTTAAATGTGAATTTGTAAATACAAAAAAAAAAAATTACAAATTTTTGACGATGTTTCCAAAAATTGAATTTTAAATGCTTTTAAAAAAATATTGTAACATACAATATAAAGTATTTTCAATATTTTTCATCTTTAAATAAGTAACTTTCAAGGATTTTGACTAAACAAAAATCTTTTTATTAAATTTTTATAGAAAAAAAAAAAAAATTAAAAAAATAGAAAATTTTAAATGATTAAATATAGCTCAAAATGAATTGCAATTTTTTTTATTTTTTATAGAAAATGCTAATATATTGAAGTCATGATAATAAAATATTAACTAAAAAAAAAAATACATTATGTACAATTAGCACATTTATTTGTTTAGATTTTTTGGGTACATTTTTTGATAAGATTATTTTGAAAATTAATTAAAACTGTTCAATCCCTAAATAATACCAACTAGACAAAATGTGATAATGAAGATTACCCTTAATTTTTAAGACTGATGTATTTTTATTTTACATAAAGTGTACATAGACAAAAAAAAGCACTATTTACTAAAACCAATAAATATTAGTCTTTCATTAAGAACCTAATAACTAACATATCATATTATATTTTCTAAGATTTTAATAAGTAATACAATAATACCATTTATACAACTTAAAATAAAATACTGACCTTTTTCAGGTACTGGCTCTGTTGATTTTATTGGTAACCTGAGTTCCGAAGTTTTTCTGTACAATGTATTTATTAGAGCAGTACACTGTAGTAAAAGCTTACGGCCGTATTTGAAATGACTCTGATCTAATTTTAGAGTTACTGTTAATTTGATCAATTGCAAGGAATTTGAAATTGTGTACTTCAAAGCTTCTGGGCGATCAATCTAAAATCATTCAAAAACGATTCGTTTGTAATAATAGTCAATAATATACTTATTTATAATTTTTATAAATCGTATGCATTTTTAACTACAAAATATTATGCAGACGTTCTTGATTTTACGATTTTTGTCAATATTTGTACTTCAGATATATTTATTCATTATACTTTTTTAATTGTTTTAAATCCTTATTCGGACAACTTTTTAAGGGTATTTCTAATAAATTTTAAATATTTTTTAACCTACAAACTTGTGTAATGAAAATTTGTTATTACATATAATAGGTAAGTACTTAATATAATAGTTATTACCTACATATTCTATAAGTAACCATAAAAACATAATTTTGATCTCAGTTGTTAACATTTTAAATAAAGCATAGTAAAAGATAAAAATTATATTATAAGAAAAAAAGTATAAATATATAAATAAAAGTTTTTTTTTTATAGGCGTTGAAAATTAAAACTGTTTTGTTTCTATACTTAATAAATAATCAGAAGAGTCGAAAAAAAATAAATATAAACACAATTCATCATTAGATTATCCTTATAATGGTTTATATTATATTTATGTGCATATTAGCTTAATTCAAAGACTTAATCAGAAAGCATACACTGGATAATATTATAATACATAGTAGGTAAGAAAATTTCTATATTATAATAAATGTACATAATCAAGTATAATTTTATAATAATTTAATTTTGTCGATTATATTATATCATAATCAAAATATAATAATAAACTATAAAAGAATATTTAATGTAAATTTTTTTTTTTTTTTTTTATATATGCTTGAATTGAGAACATTATTTATATTTTGAACATTACAGTACAGATGGTTTTCTCTTAAAATTTTATAACAAAATTCATAAATCATCTAACGATCAAAAAAATATTAATATTACTAGGTACTAAAAATAAACTAATTATTTTAGTGAAACGTATTTCTGAAAAATAATACTATATTTTAAAATATTAAATAAGTCAATAGAAAAATTTCCAAAAATATAAATCGAAGTAAGTACCGATTCAGTAATCTCTATAATTACGGAAATGTTTTAATTCTATAAAGCTATTTTTTTTTTTTTTTTTTTTTTACTTAATAACATGTGATATTAAAATAAATTATAATAATTTTAAATACAACGGCAGTTTAAAAATTTTAAGAATTTTAAAATGCCTTTAAATTTCAGCATAGTGCAAAAAATGCTACTTCCTATTGGCTATTACCTCGCTATCGTTCCAATTGCTTACTCTGCTACCGCTGGACTATAATCACTAAGGATGAAGTTCACACTTGTGAAAAGTTATCTCATTTGAGAAGGAGATAGTACACACTCTACTCTCCCTCCAAATTATAAGAAAAAAAATATAACAAATACTAATAAGGTTGTTTCAATTGATAAATAATGAAAAAAAATAGGCATTAATTGAAGTTATTAAAACTGATTATTAACATTATAATATAATAATGAGCCTATTTAAGGTTTATTAGCTTGGTTAATTAAGCTATATGTCGTAAAAAATCTGTTATACGCAATGATATCAACTATGAAGCTGCGTTTATATACGTATCAGCTACGCAGGCCTGGTTAAGGTCAGCGAGTTACCGAGAAAATATCGGTGATCTAGTTATTTTTTTAAGTGTGATTTTATTTTTTTATAACAGTGATAAATTTTCACTTACATAAATAGAAAACATAATTTAATCGAATTATTAAAGTATTTAGCTGTAATCAAACGTTAGAAATTCTAAAATTTATTAAGCCAATATGTCCTATCTGCCCTAGTCTATTTTGTCTATCTGGCACTGTAGCTATGTTTAAATTTTTGGTTTTATTAATTATAGACTTTATCATTAAATTTCAATAAAATACATTTTGAAAGTACAAATAGTCAAATTTAAGTCGTTTTAGGTTATTAGCATATAGTATTTTTACCATTAAATTAAGATGCTACCACATTCGTCTTATATCAATTTAATATACTAAAATATTAAAATAGCTGCATTGATTGAGTTAAAAAAAAAAAAAAAGTACGGCACAAATAATAATTTGAGATAAACTATAATCATTAAGTCCTGTAAGATTTAAATTATAACTGGCAACTACTTATTGCTTATTTTTTAATACTTTTTGAAGCCTATCAAATTTTGTAAAAAAATATTTCTTCCAATTTTCAAAATCTAAGAGCTGTCCATCTGTATGAAAAAATATAGCTAGTATTGATAATTATTATTATAATTTTTTTTTTTTATGTTTACTTAGAAAAAAAAACTAATTGGCAAAAACTAGTATAAAAAATGTCGCTTACGTATTGCTTAATATACTAATTCATTGTTCAACAAATTGTTTAATTTTTTTTTTCAAATAAAACTATAACAATTAAAAATTAAAAACATTATATAAATTTACATTTTTAAAGGTGTGCATAAGCACATAATATATTAATGTTGTTAGATACATAACTACATAAGTATTGGTGTCTTTTAAGAAAAAAAAGTTTAATTTTTTTAAAGTATGGACTTAATTGGTATTTTTTTTATTTTTATTTTTATTTGTATTGTTTTTTCTGATCCAAATATTATTATATTTGTTATATAATATGTAAGTTGCATATGGTACCTATATATAGTACATTTGTATCGACTCCATTGGTTATTAAAATGTTATCGGTTGCACCAACCGCCGCATATGGTTTGTCATTATAAAATCCATTTTTGTTTCACAATCTTTTTTTTTTTTTTTTTTGTACAAAATAATAAACGAGAATAATACAATTTAACGATCTAATTACAATTTTTTATCAACTATTATATAATTTTATCGTTATGGTACTTTTCATATTCTCTTTAACCGAGAGAAATAAATTGACATAAAATATTTTTTCTAAACCCTAAAAATAACGTTTTAATTTATTTATTTATTTATGGGTATGTATTTACTGACCTTAAGTACTTACAATAACATAATGAAATTTAATAGCGCATAAAATATGTTTACACATTTATTTTTAGCTAATTATATATAATATATCTTATTTTTATTTCAATAAATTATGCTTCAAGTTATTTGATACTTTAATATTATTTGTGAATATATTATGTAATACGGTGTATAGTAATAATAAATAGCATATTTAGCTGTTACTGCGTCTCGCTGAAATTTTCTGTTTGAAATGCACTACATGTAATATTTTATATAATGTTTAAGGTACCAGTCAAGATAATTTAATTATGACATACTGAATATCTGAATGTAATACTCTTATTTAAATTAACTCTTTGAGGATTTAAGTACTCGAGAAGTTAAAAAACCTAATTTTTTTTTTTACATTAGCAGTTTCATCATTATTATATAATTAATTGTCTAAAAACCCGCTAGAAATCAGTCATTTAACAATTGTTAAGTCATTCTTTAAAAAAACAAATGAAAAAAAAAAATGAACAAAATATATAAAATGTGGTACTATATTGTATGTATTTCAGTTTTAGTGCATCTCAGTTCACGGTCAAATGGAACCTCGTCTTGTGAACTAATTCGACTGAGATGGACAATCTAACTGTCTAAAATTCGATTAAGTACACGAAATTTTACGTCGTTCTTCAATATTCTTAAATTCTCTAATATCTGTAAAACAATTTCTAGGATTATCGTTTAAATCGGTTGAGTTCTTTTTTTAAGTATGCAAGCTACATACATACAAGTAGTGACCAATGGCAACCCTATATTATTTAAGTAACGGGGTATTAGATTTTATTTAATAAAAATAAATGTACATGTGAGCTACTTTATTGAAACATATAGGAATTGAAGTTATGAATATAAACTAAGTCTCAATGAATATGTACGCAAAATGTTATGTTAAAATATTTAATATCCAAGTTTATAAGTCTCGTCCAAACGTGTAACTATATTCAATTATATACATAAATGTTTATATAACATAAAAAATAAATAAATAAGGAATTAGTAATTTTGAAATATTAAATATTATTTAATCTATGTATGATTATTGGCGTTAAAATAGGAAATTAATTTAAATTAAGTATAATTATACTCAGATACATTAAGATAAAAATATTTTAAAAATTATATCTTTGCACATTTGAATCCAACTATTTTTTTGGGACTGTCAATCATTTGTTTACAATAGTTAAACTTTTTTTTTTATTCTTTTATTTAATTATAAATATTCTTAAGTTTTTTATTTAAAAAAAAGTAAAAGTAAAAATATCAAATCTACACTTGAAGATCTGAAAATAGTTAATATATAATTTATATTTATATCCTAAAGGTTTGTTATTTGAAAAATAAACCATTTAATATTATAAAGTTAAATGTGTTCCTAGCTATAAATATTTTATGAAAAAATATAATTTTACAGAATTTTATAGTTTAAATCTAGCGAACAAATAAATACAAAAGTCATTTACATAAAAGTTTATAGGTATATATATAGAAAAAAAAATAGTCTATATTTGCAATGCATAATATTGACCTAAAAATATAAATCAGAATAGTTAACTAAATAATATTAGTTTTTTATTAATCAATTATTTTTACAGTTAGTTTTAATTTATTCATTATATGAAATATTTATTTTCATTTTAAATTCAAAAATTAAAAAAAAAAAAAATAATAACAAAACATAACAGTTGTATAGATTGTTGTTGTATAATAATATGTTTACCGTTCGGATTTAATTGAAATTTTAATTTAAAAAAAAAAATATATATATATATATATATATATAATTTATTATTTTTTATTAAAGATTTTATGACCGTGTTAATAGTTCAAACGCTGCATATGGTATAGTTTATTTAAACTCGGTAATATGCTTACCACTTCCCTTTCCTTTATTCCTAATTTCACCCATTTCTATACTATACAAGATAAATACAACAACCGGCGCTAATCAAAAGCCAAAAATAGGATGTTATGTTAAGGTGGAGAATGGGAGCAGTGTATCTTCTATATAATTAAGTCATTAGTGAATAACCCAGGCGCAAAAATGAAATATGAACCGGGTGTGCTTTTGTCAGCTGCGTATTATTATAGCCGTAGGATGGAAATGATACCTACTGTACTAAACCCTTATGCACAAGGGGGAAATCAAAGTGATTTAAACGGATTTGACAATTTAACGAAATACAATATTAAAACGTAGTATAATACAGCGGACAATGCACTACTGTGGTCAGCATGTGCAGGATCAATTATTGTACTTTGTTCACTGAGTGTATACTCGTGATAAATTGTAACCATCTCGCCGAAATAGTGTTATATTTAGGTATAGGTACTTACAAATGACAAATAAAAGCTCATATGTTATAAAACTAAAGGATTAAATCATTATCCCAGCAATACGTAGTATAATTAACCAATGGGAATTAATATAAATAAAAGCTAAATATTTAAAAAAAATTTTTTTTTTTTTTTTTTTATTTAAATTAAAAATGTATTTTAATCTATATTTCTGTGTATGCTTTCTAAGTTCTAACATTATAAGTTCTATGAAGCAGATTCAATAAATAAGGAAAGCGTTGATTTTTTAATTGAATGCAATGTAAAAATTTATTTTAAGTGCATGATTTATGGTAAACAGAGTAAATTTTATAAATTTTTATTTGATAAATATATGAAAAACTTTATTGATTAAATAAAGTTATTAAAATGATTAAATAAAATGTCTAAAACAAGTTTTATTATTAAATTAAGTATACTTAAAATTCTACATTAAATGTGTAACATACTGCATTTAACATGTAACATTGTAAATAAATATAATTTGATGTATAACACGGAGTTGTAGTTGTAGTTAAATAAAATTGTTTAAATATACTTCGTAATTCCTAACCAAGCCCATCAGTAAAGCAATAATTTAATAAACCCATAAATTAGAAAACTAAATTGAACACAATTTTATTTTTACTACTAAACAAATAAATTGCCTACAAGTTTCAAATATAAATTACTTATTAAAAACTTTGTGTTAAACCAAATATTGTGATTTAAATATGTATGAATATGTAATACCAATATTATTTTTAATTTCATTGAAAATCCATTTTAACGTCAAAAATGTATTTTTAACTTCAATATAATATTCTAAATATTAACCAGGAATTATACTTATACTATGGAGTACGTATATATTTAAAAAATTTAATAATCAACATTTTTACATGATTTCCATTAATTATATTTGATTTAACAAGTATGCGTGGAGTAAAACATTAAAATGTCTGATTTATATTCTAAACCATTGTTTTTTTATTGTGTCTATAATAATTACTTAAATTGTATCTATTTGTTTTTACTGTAACACATCGTAGCAATTTATTTTTATTGTTAGTAAAGTAAAGTCCAATATATTATAATTTAACAATTTAACCATAGAAAACAAAAAGAATTTCTAAACTTGAGTAAAAAAAAAAAATAAAATTGAGTGAATAGTGAAAAGTAAAAACTTCTTTTAAACTTTTTAAATTATTTTAATATAAAAGGAAGATAGGAGTATATGATATAACGATATGTATTTTAAGATAATTTCTTTTTACATTTTTTGATGATGTTATCACTTTTTATACATAGTTTGTAATAACTTATCTTAAATTGATAAATTCTCTACATTTAATACATAATGAACTTAAAAGTTTAAGGTAATTGAAAATAATATGATCATCATAATTTTGTAATTTTAAACTATAATACGAAAATAAAATGTTTGTAAATATTGTTTCATGACTACAGTGAACAATTTTTCTGCTTTGAACTAAATATATAGTGTTCTCAAAAAAATACATAAAAAATTATACATAATTTTTTGTATTTATTGAAATTAACAGAAAAAAAGTAATATAATTAAGTAATTTTTTTTTATACATAATTTATGATTTCAAATGTAATATTATTATAATTATAAATAAAATATTCCTAAAATATTTGTTATGTTTACTATTTAATTATGCATACATTATTATCACCGTGGTATTTATTTACTACTAATCATATAAATAATTAAATAGATTAGGTAGATAAAAAGTAAATGGCAAACTTGCTTAGTTAATATCACAGAATAATTATACAGTATTTTGGATTTTATGACAATATTCACATCCCATAGTGTCTACAGTGTTATATGACCGTCTCATTATGTTTTCTGTACTTGAAACCTATGTCATTGAAGTACTCGTTTTTATACAGTACGACACTAACGAGACCAGTTAAGTGGTCACTTGAATCATCATGCATCAAGTATAAAAATAAAAAGTTGCAGATTTCGAAAAAAAAAAAATAATAAAACGAACTCTTGCATACTGTGTATACTGCAGTTTTTGTAATTAGTAAATAATGTAACTGATAGGAAAAAGAGCCCTCAGGTATTTGAACAAAAACATTTCTCCTGGTGGAAAAATAATAATGATATTAAAAAAATATAGTTAAAATATAAATTTATGTCATGATTATATATATATATATATATATATATATATATATATATATATATACACGTTAAAATGTTATGTGTAAAAAAAAATGTCAATGACTAGAACGTGATGAATTAACTATTTTAAATATAAGAGTATTTAGGCACAGACGAGAGTTTGTTGAAAAAATATACATCTGTTAGGTCTAGTGCGACCACCAACCAGCCATAATTGTCTGATAATACACTTTAATGATAGCGATTGTCTACTTCATGAACTAAATTCAACTTATGAACCTAAACCTTAGAGTATCATATTCAATGAGTGAACGAAAAATTTTGATCAAATGAAAGTTATTTTAATGTTGATTATTAATCAATTTTGATTACATGTTTAACTAGCCGTATTTCAGAATTGTTGATTTTTGAACATTTGCTTTCTAATTTAACAATGATTAAATTATTTACATTTTAAACAAATTTAATGATAGAAATAATAAAGGAAATTACGAAGCTTGTTTTTGTGAAGTTTTTATTATAGGTATAGGTTATTATTATGATTAAATACATTTTTATTTTATGTATGTTAAGTAATTAAGCATTAGATACAATATATATGTAATATCATTGTGTTTATTACTCGAATTATTAAAAAAAATTAATTTTTAAATATGCATTACTTTTAACTATAAAAATATCATAACCAACTCAAAATAATATTAAATTGATATAAAATAATATAAATTCAATAATATCGTAATAGTAATAAATATCTACAGTACATACATATATTTTAAATGTGGATTATTGCACTATATAGTTAATATGAAACTATTTAAATGTATCCAATAGTACGTGACTGATTACCATATAGACCACATGTTAATTTTGTGCACAGATTTTATCGAAATATATTGATAACAGTATAGTATTACAGTTGTAATTATAAATTATATGTTTCAAAGTGTATTAACACAATAAACAAAATAAAAACTTTCATCTACGTGTGTAAGATCGTTTAGCAACCATGAATACATTATCAGAACTAAATCTACATTAAAAACTCTAAATACACATAAATCAATGGTCTAGCTAGTAGCTAGAGCAATCAAAGCGAAAACTCCTCATTAAAATAAAAAAAATAAATAACTATTAGAGTATGAGTCTCAATTATTTTTGCTGATTGCCGATACAAATACTGAATTTATATCATCTAGAAAAAAATAAAAAGATAATAATTCACAGAACCAAAAATATTTCTTTACTCCAAATTATTGTACACTCATTGAAACATCAATTATTAATAAATAACATGCTGGACATAATAATTAACCATATAATTTAGAAAACAAAGAGTAATAATGAAAAAATATCTACTATTATTCGTAATAAATACAAGTTACCGCAGAAATTTCATCTCTACTCTTTAACGCCTTGAGTGTAATAAATAAAAACAATGCATTTAAAATCATTGTAGAAACAATCGATAATTTTTGAAATATCTAGAAGAAAAATGAGCGAATACTTTACGAACAAACTGAAAAGTGAAAAAAATATATCAACCGTCATAACTCATAAGTTATCTACCAATGTAAAACACCAAATTTTAAATTTATGAAAAACTAGAGAAAAAAAATATTCAATTAAGTCATTCACAAAATTAATAAATATACACCCATTGACCCTAGTTACTGATTATACAACTTGCTAAACCGGAAAGTGTAATTATACTTTCAACTTTAAATGTTATTTAACAGTAAAATTACTATTAATCTTAATTAGCATTAAAGTTACCATAATAATCAACTAGAATACAAATGGTATTATATCCAAGATGAAAATCGTAAATAATAATACAAAATAAAATGCTAAAAATTTCAATAAAAGTTCTACCAAAATATTTTGATAAATAAAATTTGTGATTCTGGAACAAATAAATCCAATGAAACAGCAACAATCACTTTATAAAATACACCTAAATAAAAAATATGAACTAATATTAAACAATGATAAAACTTGTACATTTCTAAAATCATAGGTTAAATTTGTATAATACCTATAAAATGATTTCTATAGCTAACTTTTTGTCGTGTAGGTAATATAAGATTTATTTGGGATAATGTATTCTAAACAAAAAATTAAAATTGCTAGTTCATCGAAAAATTTCTATAGTATATTTTTCTATAGGTATATATTATTTATTATATTTTTACTATAACATAGTAAAAATATTAAATATGTAGACAAAAAATGAAGATATGATTTTATTGTTGACTATTTCTAAATTCCAAAAAGTTTATTTATATATTAATATCCTGTACTAAGAATACACACATATAAATTATTTTTTTATCACTTTTAAAAACTATTACAATATAGCTTGATAATTAATAAAAACCGATCTTTTAATTTTGAGATTCAATATATTTTTAATTTAATTTCTATACAAAACGACTAAAATTAAATTGATTTTGATTGAATAATGTTACATATTGTACTCATTTAAAAGTTTTTATTCTTAATGATTATGAATACTATTTTGTTATTGAATAATTTGTTAGTAGTCACGAACATTGCGAATTGATTAATCATGAGACAAAGCTTCAAAAGAAAGTTTTTTGAAATACATTGTAATTAAATAATTATGGAATACAATTTGGTGTTATTATAATTAATTTAAAAACATTTTGGTTGATTAAAACGTAGTATATAATAGTAATTCTTTTCATTATGTGATAGGTATTATTTTACTTAACTCATGATTTAGTCAATTTATCTTTTTAAAAATTATTTAGAACAATTATAGTAAAAAGTTAGATGGGATAAAGATTTGAAAATATAGTATCATGAAGTAAAAGTAAAATTGGCATAAAATTACATTTGCTGTAGTCAAAATGGCCTAGTAACTACACACGAGTATAAAATATGAATTGTAATTTCAGCTCCAATAATATTTAAAAATCTCTCCATATAAAACTATAAACAATTAAACTCTTAGTAGGTACAAATATATTAGATTGTCATAATAATATTAGAAATCATAGTTCAAAAATATATTGTAACAATGTATAATTGTATTAACGTCACATACAATTTTAAAAGAATAGTAAATGCATTTTATTTACAAATGTATATTTAAAAAATACGATAATTAGTATTTTTCAAATAAATAAATGTTTATAAGTATGTAGTTAAAATCACTCAGTATTTGGAACTTGCTTAGGTTCATTCAGCCTGGTACGGTTTAAAGATGTACGTATTAATGACGAGTATCATCAATTTATAAAACAAGCCTACATCAATACATAGCTGAGTTTCTGATCAGAGTATGAACCTTAATTATTTTTATAAGATTTTATTTAAAAAAATAATAATTGAGACAATTAATTTTAAAACTTATTGAATTTAGTAATGACTATTGGACACGACCGGAGTTTTAAAATATAGGTGTTAGTATATCAAAAACTTATATCATTAACACACACATCTATAGCCACCTCATACAAGAACTGTTGGTTGCAACATTAATGAAGCAATTAAAATGCAGAAAATACCGAACATTTATTAAGATGTAAAAAGGTTTTTAACCAAAATATAAATATTCTTTCTGTAATACGTTACTGAACATACAATTTTAAACATATTTTAGGTAGATACTAAATAACTTGACTATCTAAATCAAATGTTCCATCTAAAATATCAATGTATCAAAAATTTGGAACACCTACTTGTTTTAAAATCAATAAAATTTTACAAAATTTGATAAATATTACAATATTAGGTCCAAAAATTAATTTAAAACAATCACAATTCAATGATAGCGTCTATAAACTCAAACATTAAAAATAACAAATTTTATATTTAAGAGATTGATTATTAAAAATTTAGTCATAAGTTATAATCCTACTCATAATTATATCTTAATATTTTATGACTTAAGAATTATCCCATATGTTTATCATGTACAACCCAATTAACAATCATACTTAATACTAATATATATATATATATATAGATAATATGATTCGAAAAGAAATCAAAACCACATAGGTGCCAGGCCAATTATTATAAGAGCTCCCAAATCCTCAAATCCTCAAATCTAATTAACAAATACGACCTAATAAATTATCCTAATACAAAAGAAACTCAATAAAGTTGACTATTAAAAGAAAAAATAATGTAAATCATTTAAAATATAGATGATAAGTTTTTGTTGTGACACTGAAGCATGAGATATACGCACAAAAAGAAAACTAAAATAATAGCATACGCATAGTGATACAAGATTCAAGTTCCAAAGAACAATTTTTTGGATTTTATAACAATAACGTAAATTATTATTTTGTTTAAATATCCAATTTTGATAAAATTTCTTATGAAGAACCTTAAATTAAATGTCAAGCTTGAGTAGTTACATAATTATAGTTTAAAATCATAAGCATTTTTTAAGTTTTTAACAATAAAATAATTTTCGAATATTTTTGATTTTGAAAAGTTTTTGGGTACTAGAAGAAAAATTCACACGGAATCTTGTATTACAATTTTCAAGGTTATTTACATAATAATAACCATTTTAATACAATTAAAAAAAAAAAAAAAAAAAAAAAAAAAAAAATAAAAAAAAGCCAAACATTTTGATAATTATAAAATAATATTATAAATATTTGGTAAAAAATTAAGTTATAACTACAGTTCATTAATTTTTGATTTACAACAAAAACACAAATTCGAATGATTTTGTCCAAATTAACTTCTTTTAAAGTAACCATTTTTTGTTTTTGTTTTTCTTATTATTTATAAAATTATTGAATATTTATATTACAAAATCTCTCCTTGAAAAAAAAAATAATAACAATTTTTTACTAGATATTCCCCTCTATGGCTCTATGTTGAAAATTGAAGCATTTTACTGCTTAAAAATATAACGAGAAAAAGACACAAACATAAACTAGTAAAATTAATACATTTATTGCTATATTTAAAAACTTAAAATACTAAATAATAAATATATTAGTATATTATTTTTTTATTTTTTTTTGCTTTGAGTTAAAAAGTTGAATAATATGGCACTAAAAAATTACTAAGCCAATGAAGTTAGTAAACCAACGTGGTTTTCAATATTGTAGGTAGTTGTTAATGATTATCAGTAATTAGTAAGTTCTAAGTGCTTTTGTTCTATAGATAATAATAATAACTAACTTGCAAAATTAGATTTTACTAAAGTTTAAATACTAAATTATTAAATTATTGTTGTATTTTTTAATAAAATACGTATAAAGTATAAAGTTAGAATATCATAATAAATGAGCACTTAAAAGTAGGTATTCAAAATAATGTACATAACATTAGATTTTAAAATTAACATAGCATTATAGATAGTTCTTGAACTAAGAATTTAGTTTAAACCAATATTTGACTAAATAATTATAATTAAAAGAAAAGTATCACATTGTAGTATAAAAGTTATATTATGTATCTCATTTTTAAGGTGTCTATAAAATAAATACATTTTTTTTTTTATTAACGCCTTTCCAAGTTTCATGGTTACAATTTAAATAAATACATACAATGTTGATTATTTAGGTAAGTATTAATGCACCATTTAAAAAATATACAATTCAAGGAATAGTACAGTTGGATAGAATTCAAAGTCATAAACAGGCTTTTCTCACCTCTGTGATAACTTTATATTATGCTTAATGAATAATTAACAATACAAATAAAATTCAATTAAAATATTAATCACGGTTTTAAAAAAAAAATTAAATATACTACAAGTGCAACTCTGTGTACAGAGTTTCCAAAAGTTTCTGTAATGAAAAAAGAAAGTTTTTTTTATATTTTATCATTGAGCTTAAAACACTTATTGGAAATATTTAAATGGCTCTATAATTTAGTTATTGTCATAAACTAAATATTTGATCTAGAAAAGTGCTATATAAAATCTTTTAAATTTTTTTCTATAAAAAGAAGTGTTCTAACGAAAAAATAATAGAAATAAATTATTGATAAACAAATACATTTTTTGAATACATATTTCCAGAATTTAGAATTTAGTGATAAGGTATAAACCAAGTAGGTAGTTGATTTCAGTTCGATATAAGATTCTTGTTTGTGAGTTTATAATTCTATTAAACATAATTTTAAAGCCATAATTCACCATAATAACAGTCAGTTTTTATAAAAAATAAAATGTCTTATTGTTAAGATAATAAAGGTAATTATAGAACTGCCGTAGGATATTATGTAGGATATGATATACACTTACAGACTTATAGAAAATAAAATTTCTTATTGTTAAAGAAATAAAGGTAATTATACGATTACCGTAGGATATGTAGATCCATCGTTTTACTCAAATCAATATTAATTGAACGTCATAATTATATAAGATGATTAGTTTAATGATTCCAATCAATCCTGTAAAATTATTGTTTAATATGATTTAATTATAACATTTTTGGTTCTCCAATAGTTTTAAGTTTAAATGTGTGAGGGTTACTTTTTCTTAGATAATACTTTATTTATAAATACACATTAGGTACATTAATGCAATTAAACCTTTTATTATATAAATATATTTTTTTTTAAAACAATAGGCATGCATACAATTATATAATAACTACCTATATTGTTTTATTATATGATCTAGTATTTTTTTTAAAGGTCATATATTCGGAAAAAAATATTAATTGCACAGTATGAAGATATAATATGTAAGTTTAGCCAATTAACATTTCTTAGTTTAATTCATGTATTTTTTTTCCTCGAAATACATGATTATTTTTGGTTATTTATTTATTTTGAATAAAATCATGCGTACTTACTATCCTAATCTAAGAAAATCATATAATTATTTAATATTTAAATACAAATTTTAATAACATATTAATATAAAAAATACTAAATTATTTGTAATATGTAATATATCAATATATTAATGTATAATATATATAAAATTAATAAGTATACACCTAATTTTCATTAACTTTTATTAATATGTAATTATCACTACTAACTAGGTATTAGAATAAATTTAAATAAACTATTGGCTATTGACAATGTGAGAAATATATAAATGATCAGATTTATGTTAAGTATGGCCTTCGATAAAATATGTAAAAACCATGGAAGAATAAACGTGACTAGGTAATAAAAGATAAATAAATTAGATAAGTAATGAAACAAAATATAATGTTTGTATAGTATCCTAATTTTATCATAAATCTATAAAAACTTTCATTGAAGTTACTATACATCAGTTCTTATAAGTGCAATGTACCTATAAATTTACCTCTTTTGAGGTAAGTTTGCATATCAATCAAAATAAATATACAAAACTCTCAAGTATTAAAAACTATGATATAAAAATTAATTCATTTTTAGAACCATGAAAATATTTTTTCATTCTTCAATAAAAATAGCTGTTAAGTATTTCGCACTAATATACTTACTAGCACATTGTTTAAATAGAACGTTAAGTTGGTTGCAGGTTTAGAAGTCGGTGACGTACAATTTGCTATTAAAGTATCACCTGGATCATATTTATCTTTATCTGTTACAATTACTGGTTTTGATTTTGGTAGTTCTGAAACAAAACAAAATTATAATTATATGAAATTCATCTCTGGTGTTTAAGCAAATACAAATATTTTTTATTGATTTCGTAAAAACATTGTTTTTTTTTTTTACTTTTTAAAATTAAATTTATTTATAAATAATAACAGTATAGAATCGCAAATTGTTAATAAAATATTGATATATTAAAGGCATGTGATAAATATAATGAATAATGACATTTATTCATTTAACAGATGACCAATTGTACAAAGAGCTTGAA
This sequence comes from Melanaphis sacchari, assembly GCF_002803265.2. Lineage (NCBI taxonomy): Eukaryota > Metazoa > Arthropoda > Insecta > Hemiptera > Aphididae > Melanaphis > Melanaphis sacchari. Next base: position 1,414,665 of record NW_020270976.1, on the reverse strand, counting down.
AATGTATTTAAAATACTTAAGAATATAAAACGATAATCGTTTTTTTTTATATGTGTATTGTATAATTATTGTTATATTTTATACATTATGTAATAAAAAAAAAAAATAAGAATTAACAGATAAAATAACTTTTATTTATTTATTTTTTTAATAATTACTATGATTTTAGTTAATATTAAATTGAAAATATATTTTTAAACATTTATAAGAACAAAATGTATAACATATAGTAATTAAACATATGAATATTATATATATATTGGATATGTCATGACGCTTTCATAAGAATAGTAAAAATTTAAAAATAGTGTACAATCTTACAATCTACGATTATGTTTTTTATTCTGTCGGTAGTAAAAAAGGCATTGTAAATAATTGTTATAAATTGTAATGATAATGGTTGTAAAAACGTCAAATAAATTTTCTAAAGTAATTCTAAGTCTACACACTATTGTGTATTAGTGTAAACGTACAAAGATCACTTCAATAAAAAAAAAAAAATTGACCATGCAATGTTTAGATGTTTAAAGTAAAATCTTTATTGTACATCAAGTTCAAAATAAAAATTTTAGAATAACACTATTTTTTAAATTAATATTATTTTTAACTCACTGAGAAAACTAATAAAGTTATTATTGAAGCCAACTACTTTAACTGTGTATAATAATAATAATAATAAAAATGATAAAAAAAAAATATGATATGATATGCAATTATGGCATAAAATGTATTAAATAAAACCATAGAATTATATACAATTGCAAACTTAAGATTTACCATACAAAGTTATATAAATATAATATAAGAGACTTTGTATAAATATTTTTCTTTTTAACACATTAGTGACTATAACTTATAAGTATCATTTTATATTTTTGTTGTTATTAAAATAAATTTGAATGTTTAAGAAAATTTTAAACTTTAATAGTGTAATAATATGTAATGATAATTTACGCATAATAATTTTTGAGCAAAACCTACAATAACATAAAATTTAAAATTTTCGATGTGATTTAATTTTTACGATATATACAATTAGATTACATTGTGTAAAATAATGCTTGATTAATTAAAAAATATAATTTGTAAATATTTAAAAAGTACAGAAATCTAAATCCAATATACATTTTAGTTTATTAAGAACCTTATTGATTATTATTGTGTTAAAATGTAGGATTAGACTTTTAATGTTAAATATTTAACTTATTAAACAAATTTAAATTTACTGTTATTAATGTACTTTTAACTCAACTAATTTTATTAATTATAATTATCTAATTTCCTTTGAAAAATACTATATTAGAAAAACTAGTTCAATATATGACGATATTTAAAAAAAAAATATCTAACTAAGTAATAACTTTGATAATTTGAAATATTCAAAACAGTTTTGAAAATATATTTTTTAAATTTTAATATAGTATATATCATTGATTTTTTGTTCGTACTTTTCATAAACATTTCTATACAAACTTTTTGTGATATTAAATTTCTCACATATTATCTATGCCACGAGCAAAAAGTTTCTTCATAATAACTTATAATTAAAATTTAAAATAAAATAATATAATAGCTTAAAAATGTATATTCTAATTTTTAGTCGATAAATAACTAAAATAAATAACGACAGTTAATAATAACTTGTTTATTTGTTTTAAATATTTTATATTCTAAATTATGTTGAAAATTATTTATATATTTTAAAATTGTTAATTTATTAACTATTTCACCTAAAAAATTACCTATTTGCAGTTTGAACAATCCTTCAATAGCATAAATCCAATTTTATAACTTATTAGTTATTAGCAATTAGTAAAACTTACCAGAATGACTGAGAGTTTAAGAATAAAAATATATAAAACATTTAGTATTCTCAAATATGTGTTAAATTAAAAACAATTGGTAAGTTAATTTGTTCTTAATTTTTTTATTAAAGAAATCAACAATTTTTTAATAATAGAATTTTAAAAATCATTTAATTTTATTGAAATTCTACATTTAGATAGATACACACGAAAATTAAGTTTTTACTAATGTAGAGTATATGTGGAATATGTGCTCTACTTTTTTGAGTTATTGAAAACATTACTAGAGATAAACCGAATTAATAAAAATTAATTTAAACTATGTATATTTCATATTTATAGTTTGTATATAAAATAAACTAAATAGATGATAGAGAAAAAAAAATAACAAAAATTAGTGATTCAAATTTGAAATCGTGTTAAATTTTAACCTTATCTTTATATTTATATAGATATATCTTACATTTTGAAATATAACTAGATTATTTATAAATAAATAAAATAAATTTTAATTTTTTACACTACAATTAATTCATTCATAAATATTTCAATATCATAAATTGTTTTTGTGCCTTTAGTCTTGTCACCAATATATTATATAATTGTTCTTATTTTAAAAGTATCCATAACACGTCATCTTAATATATTAGCATAACACAATTTAAAATTAACACTTTACCCCAGATCTGATTAAAATTCTCTACTTAAGTAATAAATCATTGAAATACAGTATATAAGTATTATAATGCTATTTTGTTAAATTTCTGTAATATTTTTATAAATATAATTAAAAAATAAATAAATGCCACAGTTTAAATTTATGAATCATGGGTTTTTAAGAAAAAAATAAAATAACTCGGCTTGTCTGCATTTTACAGTTAACAATTATACAATTTATTTGATTTTGTAAGTATTATGAATCAAACTCGTTTA